>NW_021891971.1:0-639 GCF_006229205.1 Suricata suricatta
GTAAACATGCTTTCCTCTCACAGGATGAGGCATTCCAGGTTCATGGTCCTAGAGCTCAACAATGCCTTTTGCATTCGAGCTCCTCCTGTCTTTCTGTTTTCCTGTCTTCTGGCCAGTTGCCCCCAACCATCCGATGGCTGCCAGAGCTCCAGCCATCACATCTGTGTAGACCTGTGGCCAAAGACAGGCAGCAGGAGCCTTGTCACTCTGTTTGGAGGACGCTTCCCCCAGTTCCCACCTCCCCCCAGTCGTCTTCCCTTTATTTCTCTTTGGCCAGATGGGTCCTATGTGTCTCCCTAAACCACTACCTGGAGAAGAGGACAGGGATTGATGAGAGGGGCTTAGAATTCCTCAGAATTCATTCTTCGGGGCTGGGCGAAGGGCCCCCTACCCACCGGAATGAGTCAGTTCTTTGAAGTCTGAAGGGAAGGGGGTTATGAGGCCTTCAGTAGACATGCTGTGCCCCGTGTCAGTTCTGATCGTCTCTGGGCATTATGTCATTTAGTCCTTGGAACAGCCTGAGGAAAACACAGTTACTGTTCCCATTTTACTGATGAGGAAAATGGGGCCTAAGCTATGTAACTTGCCTCAGGACACAGAGAAGTGTGTCACTCCTATAGAATTGTATGTGTGTGTGTG
>NW_021891972.1:0-639 GCF_006229205.1 Suricata suricatta
AATAGCAAAACAAAGGTGAAGATAGAAGGAGGCAGGGCTCCTGTGGGGGGACCTGGGGGGATGTGTGTGCACATGCATGACTTCAGAAATGTATACTCAAAATATGGGATCCTGTGGAGTGATAAGTTGGTATTATCAATATCCTGGTTCATTCAGGGCTGAAGACTCTAGTGGTGACTTACGTGGACACCATCAATACTGGAGCAGTGCCTTGTTTGGAGAATGCAGTGACAACTCTAGCTCAGCTTGAGAACTCCGAAGCTGTGCAGAAGGCAGCCCAGCACTACAGCGAGCAGATGGCCCAGCGAGTGAGGTTCCCCACAGACACGCTCCAGGAGCTGCTGGATGTGCATGCGCACTGCGAGAGGGAAGCCATTAAGGTCTTCATGGAGCATTCCTTCAAGGATGAAAATCAGGAGTTCCAGAAGCAACTTGTGGTAATTTGTCTTCATATTTACTCTGTGGGACCTTTCTCTTTGAAGAATGAAGCCTAGAAATACCTAATGGGCCCCATAAAGGATACTCAAGAATAAAAAATCTGGATTCTCTTGAGAAGGAGAGTTTCAAAGGACTACATTTCTTTCTTTCTTTTTTCCTCCCAAACCTGAGGCACTTTACCTAGAAGTCTCTCTGATTTCT
>NW_021891973.1:0-639 GCF_006229205.1 Suricata suricatta
TCAGATCATCTTCAATAAAACTTCATTTACAAAAACAGGTCAGATGGGCCATAGTCTGCCTTCCTCTGCTCTCCATTTCGTGAGGGGTTCAGAGAGCATGGGGCCGAAGATCTGTGCCTCGTCTGGGCCTAGAGCGCTGCCTGGGCCTCCATTAGCCCAGCTGTGAAAAGAGGAGCATGACTAATACCTGCGTCCCTGGAACCGCTCAGTAGAGGTGACACTGACCTAAAGAGATCTATTTCATACAGGACTGTTCAGGGCCTTTAATATGTTGGTGTGCATTGTGAATTTCCCAGGGAGGGATACAGGATGCAGCACTTAACTACCACAAACTAGTATTTTTTGCACTAAGTACCTCTCAGCACAGTTTGGGAAATGCCCTGTAGTCTTCCTAACGTCTCAGTTTCCTTCCTTCCCTCCTTGTTCACAGGGATGATGATAGCACCTGACCCCTAAATTGTCTGGAAGGCTGAGTGGGGTAATGCCCGGAAACGTGCCTGGCACAGAGGAAATGTTCAATAAATGCTGGTGGCTATTAGTTATAATAAGGTTCTTCCTTTGCAGCTCTGACATCCTTTGCTTCCAACTGCAGCATGTAATTAAACTCCAAAGCATCTGGCTTCCCCAGTTGAAAGAGCA
>NW_021891974.1:0-639 GCF_006229205.1 Suricata suricatta
TTTCTCTCTAAGGCTGGTAGCAGATGATGTGGTTGCCTTCTCTCCAGCTGGCCCACCCCACCCCCATCCCCGCCCCCTCCCTCTCCTCTGCCAGGGCACAGGGCATGGGAGCCTTCTCAGATCAGGAACCTGAAGTGGGACCTGGAGAGAATGCGCATGATCGGAGACCTGGGCCAGTCAAAGGAGGGCTGGGATCCCAAGTCTTGGGGCCCGCAGAGGTACTGGTCCTGCTGGTGTGGGCTACAGGCGAAACGACGCAGAACCCCCTGCGGAGGCCCAGGGAGGGGAAGCCCTGGCTCTACGGACTCCCTCGGGGATGCTGTAATGAGCCTTGCAAGCTATCCCACTGTCAACTCTAAGGCTCCGGGTGCTCTCAGCTGTGCGTCTGGGGGAATTAACTGCCTGAATGCTTACCGTGCAGAGAGCGTGTGCGTGCGTGCGTGTGTGTGTGTGTGTGTGTGTGTGAGTGGGCGTGCGTGCGTGTGATGGTGGGAAGAAGCGATGCCTTCTCTCCTCAGCATGGGTAGCAGCACATGGAAGATTTCCACTTTCCGGACCCCATCTTCCAGCACGTCAGCCGCCCCTCGGTGCCACCTCCGGTCCCGAGTCTCTGCCCAGGCGCCTGGCCTCCAGGTTGTC
>NW_021891975.1:0-639 GCF_006229205.1 Suricata suricatta
TGGTGGTGTTTGCTTATTTAATATATTCCGTCAAGGACAGAAATTAAAAAAAAAAGATTCTCTGTTTATAACATACACTTTAAATGCAAACCAGATTTTCTGAACTTTTTCATGCTTTGACATTGCCATACTATGATACCACTATGATTTGTTATTTATTATAAATAACAAATATTTGATCTTTGTTCCCTGTTCCTGACACAGAGCTTTGAAATCCCTTGAAATTGCTTAGGTGATAGGAGTATATTTCATTCTACTAAGGCAACTCTTACTGGGCTGCTGGCTAGCTTCAGGATGAGGACAGGACACCAGAATGTAGCCAGTAAAGAGATCCCCTGAATCTAAATGTCCTTGCCTATGACCTAGAACTCTGGTTACACCTTGTTGATGGCTAAAGAATTAAACAAGGTGGTATCTGGAAAGGTGTTAGCAGTGTCTGACTGATTATAAACAACCAATTAAAGGTTACTATTATTAATGATAATTACATAGTTGAAATACATAATATTATTAATAAATAATGAATTAATTGATTATTTAAAGAGAGTAGAAATGGTACTCATAGTGTAGCGATAGTTGTAGTCACAGAATAGAAATAATATTCCTTACAGAGAACCTGGTAACACATTTCCCACTTGG
>NW_021891976.1:0-639 GCF_006229205.1 Suricata suricatta
TGTTGACAGTGCTGCTATGAACATTGAGGTACATGTGCTCCTATGCATCAGCATTTCTGGCTCTCTTGGGTAAATCCCCAGCAATGCTATTGCTGGGTCATAAGGGAGTTCTATCGATAGTTTTTTGAGATTTCTATTTTAAAATTAACTTTTTGGGGGGCGTCTGGATAGCTGAGTCAGTTAGGCAACCAACTTTGACTCACATCATGATCTCAGTTCATGAGTTCAAGCCCTGTGTGGAGCTCTGTGCTGACAGGTTGGACCCTGGAGCCTACTTCAGATTCTATATCTTCCCTTCTCTCTCTCTCTCTATCTCTGACCTCTCCCTCCTCTCAAAAATAAATAAGCATTAAAAAATATAAAATTAACTTTTTTCTCCTCAATATTTCGGGTATGGAAAATATCATGAAATATGAAATATGGAGGTAGGAAAATCTGGCTGTGATGTTTACATGCTGACCATCAGGGTGATTGGTCTGGTAAGAATCTATCTGCAGTGCACACTAGCATTTCTAATGTTTCATGTAGATGGTGACTAGTGATGACTAAATTGTAGCCATAAGCCTCCCATAATCCTCAGACAAAATTAGACTTCTGTAATAGGGCATCTGTAAAAGTTAACTGATTTTTTATTTACCA
>NW_021891977.1:0-639 GCF_006229205.1 Suricata suricatta
TATATTATAAATGCTTATATTAAAAAACAAGGAAAATCTAAAATCAACAACCAAACTTACAACTTAAGGAACTAGAGAAAGAGGAACAAACTTAATTCAAAGCTGGCAAAAGGAAATAATAAAGATTAGAGAGGAAATAAATGAAATCGATAATAGAAAAATAATAGAGAAAAATCATTAAACCAAAATTGGTTCACTGAAAAGATCATCAAATTGACAAACCTTTAGCTAAAAGGACTAAGAAAAAAAGAAGATTCAATTACTAAAATCTGAATATGGGGGCATTATACTGATTTCACAGAAATAAAATTAATTATAAAAGAATACTACCAACATTGTACACCAACAAATTGGTTATGTAGAATCAATGGACAAGTTCCTAAACACACAAAACCTAACAAGACCAAATCATGAAGAAATAGAAAATCTGAATAGATCTATAACTAGTAAAGAGATTGAATCAATAATCAAGTCTCCCGACAAAGAAAAGCTCTGGAGCTCATTGCTTCTCTAGTGAATTTTATCAAACATTTAAAGTACTACTAATAATGTTTCTCACATTATTCCAAAAAATTAAAAAGGAGGGAATGCTTCCTAACTCATTCTTTGGGGCCAGCATAACTTGATACCAAAGCCAGA
>NW_021891978.1:0-639 GCF_006229205.1 Suricata suricatta
ATAATGAAATCTTACCACTTACAACAATGTGGGTGGAACTAGAAGTTATTATGCTAAGCGAAATAAGTCAGTCAGAGTAAAACAAATATCGTATGATTTCACTCACATGTGGAATTTAAGAAACACAGCAGATGAACACAGGGGAAGGGAAGCAAAAATAAGATGAAAACAAAGAGGGAGACAAACCATAAGAGACTCTTAAATACAGAGAACAAACTGAGGGTTACTGGTGGGATGGGAGGGGAGTGGGCTTAATGGGTGATGGGTATTAAGGAAGGCAGTGGCTGGGATGAGCACTGAGTGTTGTATGTAAGTGATGAATCACTAAATTCTATTCTTGAAATCATTATTACGCTACATGTTAACTAACTTGGGTTTAAAGAAAAAATAATTTTTAACTTAGTATTCATTGTAGAGACCACATCTCCATGCCTACATTTTAAAGATTATATCCAACTGAAAAAAATTAAAGCAATCCAAAAAGAACTTCTACAGACTTCCATCACCACATCTACCCACCTAAATTAATTTGTTGGGTCTGCCATAAACAAGTACCACAGACTAAGTGGTTTAAGCAACAGAAATTTATTGTCTTGCACTTCTCTAGGCCAGAAGTTCAAGATCCAGTGTGTGCATTTT
>NW_021891979.1:0-1406 GCF_006229205.1 Suricata suricatta
GCATGTCTCCCACCTTCCCTGAGTAAGGGACTATGCAGCATTGTGTATGCCGATTTCTGTAGGGAGGGAGACAGACACCCTGGCCCCCAGCTCTGGAGACCAGGCCGAAATGTTGGGACAATGTCTCTTGGGCCACCACCACCACCACCCCCGCCTCCAGTCCCCGGATTAGTACTTAGCACCAGTACTAAGCAGGGAATAGTCCTCAAACGAATGTTATCGGCTCTGAGGTGGCGCACTCTTGAGTTTTTTCAAAGAGATGCTGATCTCACAGCCCGCCAGTGTCCCGGGTCCCCGGGCACAGGAGCTTGGGCTTGGGGTGCGGCCTGTGCCTCTCCTCAGGTGCACTATGGAAACTAAAGCAAACGTGCCCTTGGGAAAGCCCTGTGCCTGCAGAGTTGTAGTGATGTAGCCACGTACGGAGCTACGAACCAGCACAGTGCGTCCAAGACTGCTTCGCGTGCACAAAGCTCCTGATTGTTTTTTTTCCAATTTTTCTTTTCCACGTATTTGTTTCTTTGTCTCATTGTAAACACATATTCCCAAAACACATGCCTGCACAGCATCTATACCTCTGGCTGGAGATTTTCTATACAAGCATGCGTGTCCCAAAATGGTTGGGACCTTTCCGACCTGGGTAATTTCCTGCCGCTGTTTCTCTCTTCCTTCCCTCAGCCTCCAGTTTTTTCTAGAAAGATCTTCCTGACCCTTGCTGAGGAATAAACACAAGTTTATTTCTTTTCTTTGTAAGTTTATTTACTTTGAGAGACAGTGAAAGCGGGGGAGGATCTCAAGCGGGCTCTGTGCTGAAGGCAGAGAGCTCCATTCGGGGCTGGAACTCACCAACCCAGAGATCATGAAGTGAGCCAAAACCAGATGCTTACAGACTGAGCCACCAGGCGCCCCTAAATAAAATTTTCTTTCTTGGTGGTTGTTTTCTTTACTTTTACATTTTTTTCCTACAGCAGGGATAGATTTTTCTTGGTTAAAGAGTTGAATCCATGTAGTGTTTTGGTTTCTCCAGATGAGCACAATAAAGAGACAAGGGACAAGAGATTTGGGGTATAGCAAGGAATCCATGATAAAGGGTGACTCTATAGTTTTCTATAGTTTGCCAACACTCAACAAATGTAAACTTGAGATGTGTGCATTCTTCTGCATGTCACTTTTCCATCCACAGAGGGAAACTGTAAGCAAATACTGCACTCCACTTAATGGTATGCATGCTCATTTCCTTGTCAAATAAAGAGAGCAGACCAGATTGAAGGCTCTGTGGTTTTCCCTTCCAGAACTGTTTTATTGATGTCCCAAGACTTGTTAATATCCTAAGTATTGAAAACAGCTTCCTGCAATGGGCCTAATACTCGACAATGTGCTCGGTTTATCCCGTGTGTACCCCACAGCCA
>NW_021891980.1:0-639 GCF_006229205.1 Suricata suricatta
AATGGATGCTATGGTCATTTCCTGGCCTAGAGACTCCAGGATCACATGAGCAGTGTAACCTGGACCCCAAATTCAAAAGAGGGCAGGAGTGTGGTCATACATTTCTCAGAAGAGGCCTTCCTCGCCAGATCCAGGCCAAGTTCCAAGAGCTTCCTGCTCCCTGCCTTTGAAGGCGAGTGTATTTTTTCCAGCCTAACTTTGTTTGGAAGTTTAAACCCTGGAAGGTCCCGGATGTACGTGGGAGTCCCATTTCTAACTCTCCGCTTCATAAACGATCCATACTTTGTCCGTTGTCCTTACGACTATTCAGACCCAACTCCCTGGCTTATCCGGTCCAGCACAAGATGCTCAGGCAGGCAAAGCTGTCTCACCTCCTCCCCAAACAGGCTTTCAACTTCCTTGTATGCCTCTTGTCCAAGGGCTATCCGATTGCAACGCAGCTATGCATAAAAAGCATGCTGATTTTCTTCTATCCTAAGTTTCCAGATGTTTTATAGAGCTTTTCCCCACAAACTGTCAAACCCCAATCTTACTGAAAAAGAATCTCCCTTTTATTTCTTTTTCCTTGTCTGGGTTATTTTAGCCTTGAACTCTTCATGGCTCCTGCCTTACTTCGCCAATGGAATTAGAGCTCTGGTA
>NW_021891981.1:0-639 GCF_006229205.1 Suricata suricatta
GTCGGTTAAGCATCCGGCTTCGGTTCAGGTCATGATCTCACGGTTCGTGGGTTCGAGCCCCGCGTCGGGCTCTGTGCTGACAGCTAGCTCAGAGCCTGGAGCCTGTTTCAGATTCTGTGTCTCCCTCTCTCTCTGACCCTCCCCTGTTCCAGGTGTCTCTCTCTGTCTCTCAAAAATAAATAAAAAGCATAAAATAATTTAAAAAAAATAGCCCAGAAAACAGTATGTTCCTCCCCTCCCCCTCTGGAAATCCTGGACAGGTATAGCCACCAAGGAGCCCACCCGGGCTAGGAGGTGACAGAGGCTGGGGCAGAGACAGGGATGTGAGTTGTCAGAGTTAGCAAAAACAAAAACAGAAAGAGAAAAACGTTGCCCAGCTCAGTTTGAATTTCTGGCCCGCAAGGAGTAACTCCACATGTGAAGTATACCCCAAATAGCGGACAGGATACACTTACAGCCCCAAAATGTATTCCCGGCCGACCGGAAATTCAAATTGAACTGGACATCTTCTGTTTTGTCCGGCAGCCTTTGGCTGTGGGAGACTGAGGAGGCAGGCAGGAAGACTTCCCGGAGGAGGAGGCAGTGGTGCCCAAACGGGAGTGCTAAGGGCCTGTCATGCAGTCCCCTCCCCCACCCACA
>NW_021891982.1:0-639 GCF_006229205.1 Suricata suricatta
GCTCCCAAAATCTACCCTCTTGAAACTTTCATTTCTGCTTGGGCACCAAACCTCAGAGTGCTTTGCTGATTAGTGTCAGGAGTGGCCTGTCCCCCTGCCCTGTCCCTGAGATGTGATTGTACCTGGTCATGGAAAAGATGAGTAAACTAGATATACCCTAATGCGACTAAGGCAAGCAACATATAATTTTCCTCCTACCGGAGCAGTTAACTGAAAACTCACTACTTTCTAGGCCTGAACGTCATTGCAAAAGTCACTACTGTGATAAATAATGTATCATTCATCTTTGGGTCTGTGAGAGCAGACATTATGTCGCCTGGGGATCCTGTTTTTCTGGGTATCTTCTCTCAGAGCTATAAACAGCCTAATGATCCTTACTCATAAAAAACTGACCTTTACTAAACAATGTTGTTTGCCTCAGGGTTAAAGGTTGCTTTCTTAAGGCTAGGCCTGAGGTTTTGTAGATCTTGGTCTTCTGCATACTATGGAAATAATACCTGCCCTACCCATATAATAGCACGAGTGCCTGTTGTAGCTGTTTTTTATGACAATCATTACTACTAGGATTGTAACTTCTGCAGAATCCATGTTCTGGAAAATTATAAAAATTATCTATGAGAAATCATTTACTAAACACAC
>NW_021891983.1:0-639 GCF_006229205.1 Suricata suricatta
TAGTTCCCCTTCCATTCTTGCACTGCTGTGGGGATTAGACCTGGGGGTCATTTTCCAGGCTCCCACATCATGTTCTCTGCCTGGAGTTATTCAGGCGGATGCTGTTCTCTGGGCGCCGGGTGCAGGCAGCTCCTTCCTCTGAGGCCACCCTTCCGATGACAGAATTGCCAGTGTTTTCATTTACCTTGCTTACTTTGAGGAATTTCCGACAGCACATCAGTCCTGTGAACAAGGAAAGACCAAGAAGGAAGAGTCAGTGATGACCCCATGTGTCCGGATTGGGCCAGTGGGTGGAAGGTGATGTCGTTCTACCAAAGATAACTCATGGGGTGAAGGGAAGATTAAATTTAAAGTGCTAGAAACACCTGGAAGTCATGCCCAGGGAGGGGTGGAGCTATGGAGCTCAGCCTTGCCGGACTGTACGGAGCTAAGAGATTTCCACCACAAGGTTGGTGGGCTAAGCCATCAAGTGGATGGGATTCCCCAGATCCCGGACTTGATCCTGGTTTTGAGGGGCTTATACAATTCCTGGACAGAGGTGCTTATTAGGAAAGTAACCTCACAAAATGATGAAAACAAAACCACAGGATGTCTCTTGGCACCTTGGAAGGGGCCCGTTTAAATGAAGGCTACTGACGC
>NW_021891984.1:0-639 GCF_006229205.1 Suricata suricatta
ATATAACTCACATATGTCCATCTCTCTGTTTGGGAAAAGTACATTAGCATCACGTGAACATGAGTTACCACAAAAAAGGGACTTTATTAACAAGTTGGGATTTCAAACTAAGAAAGGTAACAAGGGTCCATTAGAGCATCCTCATTTACAGCCCCATCCAATGTATCACTGTCTATTTTTCCTTTGAGCTCTATTAGGTTTTTTTTTTTTATATTTGCGGGATCTCTTATTAGGTGCATATATTAACCCTTTTATTATTTAAAAGTCCTTCTTTGTGTCTTATTAGAAAATATCCTCTGTTGTCTCTAGTAACATTTTTCATTTAAAAGTCCATTTTGTCTGATGTTAGTATATCTAAAGAATGGGGCAAGGAATTCCAAGCTACAGAACCCAATGATGTATTAGATTTGGGGAATGTTAATCAAGCATATTGGTACGATTTCAAGATTTTGAGGTTGGTTGGCAGAGTAGGGTTATTTGTGAAGGCTAGGAAAAGGGAAGAAACAACAGATGTGGGATTTGAAGAAAATGAGTTTCATTTAGAATATTATGAGTTTAAAGATGAGGACAGAATCAACATATCTTTGGTGGCTACTTTAGAATTACAATAAAATCCTTTGGTATTTTTGACTCCATTTT
>NW_021891985.1:0-639 GCF_006229205.1 Suricata suricatta
GGTAGAGAGACTTGAAAGGTGTTTTTGAAGAGATGTGAATGAAATGCTGGTTTACAAAGACATTCAGTAGGTATTCATAGCATAGAGAGGCAGGTAGGATGAGACAGGTGGCCTGGAAACTAAGTAGGAGACCACTGCCACAATCCAGGGGTACAGCAAAGAGGCCCTGGACACAGGCTATCACCGAAGGAGAGAAGGGAGAGGTTGTACAGGAGAGGACATAACTATGCTGAGTTCTCAGGGGTGGGAGTAAGAGCCAACCTTTCCAGTCTGCTTCCCATGAGCCTGCCATACTGCTATGTATTCTGCGTGTGTTCAGTCCTTACGGAAACTCTGTGAAGTGGGAACTCTCACTAGTCCCATTTTCAGATGAGGAAACTGAAGCTCAGAGGGGTCAAGTAACTTGATCAATGTTGTATTGTAGGAAGTGGAAGAACTGGGATTTGAGCGTACACTCCTAACAGTGCATGCCTGATATTGGAGGAGATTGGAGAAGTGGAGGAAGAAGAGGAAGAAACTTCTAAAAAGTATTGGCTGTGTAACATTTCAAAAGGATTATTAAGTTATTATTATTTTCTTGGCCTGGAAATAATAGGTAGCTTGAAATAGAAATGAGTAAATTACATTTTCATATAGGAA
>NW_021891986.1:0-639 GCF_006229205.1 Suricata suricatta
TTCCAATATGTGGGTTTTATTTCCTTCACACCAAGCAGCCCTCCAGCATCAGCTGGGTGACCTGGGATTCCACTCAATTCTGACACTGCCACCTGGATTGTAGCATCGGATCCTACAGGTTAAGGGCTCAGTGCCACACGACTGCCCTCCCCCCAACTTCAGAACCCAATTGCAAGTCCATATTACCACCTGTGCACTTGACCGACCAGTCATACATGGGACTTATACATCCCACAACCCCTTCTTGGGTCAATTAATTTGCTAGAGTATCTTGCAGAGTAAGTATTTCCCTTACTAGGTCACAGGTCTGTTATGAAAGGACATAACTGAGGACAGTCACATGAAAGAGATGTGTAGGGTAAGGTACATGAGAAGGGCACAGAGGTCCCATGCCCTCCCCCACATGCCACCCTCCCACCCTTTCCACATGTTCATCCACCCAGAGACTCTCTCAGCCCCATTCGTGGGTGGCTTTTGTGGAGGCTTCATTACATAGACACGGTTGGTTAAATCATTGGCCATTAGTGGTTGAACTCAACCACAGCCTTTCTTCCCTCCTAGAGGTCAGGTGGATTGGACTAAAAGTTCAGTCCTCTAAACACAAGGTTGGTTCTCTTGACAACCAGCCCCATGCTCAAG
>NW_021891987.1:0-639 GCF_006229205.1 Suricata suricatta
GTGTTTTCGCTGTCTTGTAAACCTCCTGTTCTCTGCCTATTCGTTCCTTCTTTTTCCGAACCCCTGGAAACTGCCAATCTTCTTATGTTCCCCATGGTGTTGCCTTTTCCAGAATGTCATATAGTTGGAATCAAAAAATATGTAGCCTTTTTGGACAGAAAAATTCAGTTAGTAATATGCATTTAAGTTTCCTCCATATTTTTCATGGCTCGATTATTTCTTTTTAGTGCTAATATTCTATTGTCTGGATGTACTTCATTTTATCCATTTACCCGCTGAAGGACACTCTGGTTGCTTTCAAGTTTGGGCAATTATGAATAAAGCTGCTCGAAATACCTGCATGCAGTTTTCAGTGTATTTGGGTAAAAAGCCTTAAAATCTTTGGCCTATCTTAAATGATTGTTTATTTTCTTATTGTTGAGTGGTTAGGTGTCAGCGTTTTGGTGATCTTATGCCTCTGGACTGTGAACCTCGCAAGTGTTTCTGTTTTTTCTTTTTCTCCTCCCCACTTAGGTGGGACCAGATGACTAGAGCAGACTGCAGTTGGTATTTCCCTCCAACCCAGGTTCATTGGGTTCTGAGACTATCAGGCAGGTTAGGCTCTGGTTAACTAGTTTCTCCTGAAGTCAGGCCTTGTTT
>NW_021891988.1:0-639 GCF_006229205.1 Suricata suricatta
TATTATTTTCATTGTAGAAAATTTCAAGTATTTGAAACATATTGGTAGCATTGTTATGTCAAATAAGCAGGCAGCCCCCACCCAGAATGGACAGAGGTTAACATTTGTTCTGTTTGCCTTAGGGCTTTAAAAAAATGTGGAGGCATCAGAGGTAGAGGTGAGGTCCTGCTCTTATGGCTTCTCATCCCTGCCCCTCCCCCGGGGGACATGTTATCATCAAACTGTGGTTGGGATGAAATTTCCTGTGCCTGTGTCACACATTGTGGGTGTTTTCACATACATTGCTTCATGTGGTTTTGCAATGGTAAATATTAAATTGTAATATTCTGTATGTTGCTTTTTGCCAAAAATGTGAAAATGATTTGGGGCACCTGGGTGGCTCCGTCAGTTAAGCCTCTCATTTCGGCTCAGGTGATGATCTCCCAGTTCATGAGTTCAAGCCCCGCATTAGTCTCTGTGCTGACAATTCAGAGCCTGGAGCCTGCTTCAAGATCCTGTGTCTCCCTCTCTCTCTCTCTGCCTCTACCCTGCTTGTACTTTGTTTCTGTCTCTCTCTCTTTCAAATAAATAAACAAAAAAATTTTTATTGTGAACATGATTGTATTATTGATATTTTCTAGAATAAGCTATGGACCGTGG
>NW_021891989.1:0-639 GCF_006229205.1 Suricata suricatta
ACGGCACATTTTAATGCAGACTTAGCCACATTTCCAGCGCTCAGCCTCCACTCGTGGGTAAGCGGCTGCTGTTAGGACAGCACATGCTTAGACCCTCATGACTACCCCCCAAACCCAAGCCGTCCCTTCAGAAGTAACATCTGAAGCAGGAGCTCAGCATCTTTTGGGGATCACATACTTTTTTTCAGATTTAATGAAGTCTACGATAAAGGCGCATGAACACACAAAAGTTTGCATTAAGTTTCAGGGGACTCATCCATAAACTATTATCTCCTTATCCCAAAGGCCTAAGTAAAGAATTCTAGTCATGAAATGCCTCAAGTTTCTATAAAAGCAAAGAAAAGGGGCTGACTTTTAAACAAAAAAGATATCATGTAGAAATCTATAGGGTTGGGCAGAAATTATAAAGAGCTCTCAAAAACTCAAAACACTATACATGTAGCCTCTGGTTTTAATTTTGAAATGTTCAACAGTGTTGAAATTTCAAGATAAATCAGATGTGATTTGTGATTCTGTTTTAGAAGCGATTTCTTTCCTTACTTTCTGACTTTACTGATCACTCCTAATTTAATGAAAAAGCTGTTGCTAATCTTTCTTGAAAATAACTGTGACCCTCAAATTAAGTCAAAATTTAAATGG
>NW_021891990.1:0-3246 GCF_006229205.1 Suricata suricatta
CCTATGTTTTCATCTATGGATTTTATAGTTTCAGGTCTCAATGTTTAGAGTTTATTTTTGTGTGTGGTGTGAGAAAGTGGTCCAGTTTCATTCTCTTGGATGTGGCTGTCACTTTCCCGGCACCATTTGTTGAAGAGTCTGTCTTTTTCCCATTGGATATTTTTGCCTCCTTTGTTGTAGATTACCTGATGGTGGAGGTGTCACTTTATTTCTAAATTCTTTCATCTTTATTAATGTAAGCATCTGTAACTATAAATTCCCCCTCCCCACATAGTGCACTTCATCCCCTAAGTGTTGGTGTGTCGTGTTTTCACTTTTGTTTGTCTCTAAATTTTTCCTACTTTCCCGTGTGATATATTTGATGGTTTGTGTGACATCTTTCAAATTTACTGAGAATGAATCTGTAGCCTATATATGATCAAAACTGGAGTTCATCCAGGTGCATTGGAAAGACCGTGTGTTCTGTATTTTGGGTTAGAGTGTTGTGTGTACGGTGTTACATTTAGTGGGATCACCGTGTTGTTCACGTCCTCTGTGTCCTCTATTTCTGTTTTCTGTCTGTTTTCTGTCTGTCTATCTAGAAATAAGGGTGTTGAAGCCTCCAACTATTATTGTAGAACTGTGTATTTCCACCTTCAGTCTGTCAGGTTTTGCCTCCTATATTTTCAGTCAATTATTAGGTGTGTAAATGTGTATGATTATTCTATCTTCTTGTATTGAAAGATGTAGTAATATGTAATATTCCTTGTCTTTTGTAACTTTTTTAGTTAAAGTGTGTTTTGGGGTGCCAAAATGGCTCAGTTGGTTAAGCGACCAAGTCTTGATTTCGGCTCAGGTTCTGATCTCATGGTTTGTGGGTTTGAGCCCCATGTCAGGCTCTACACTGACACTGTGGAGCCTGCTTGAGATTCTTTCTCCCAGTCTCTCTGACCCTCCCTTACTTGCTCAGACTTTCAGATCATTTATGAGCCTGTACCCTTCCCTGGGCACATGTAGTTTACTAAATGTCTTTGTATTTGCAGTTGTTTTTTGATGCTTTAGTTCTTACATGCTTCCCTTGCAAAATGGAAAAAAGGGGAAATGAAGCAGGGGAAAGCCCTCAGGTCATTAAATACCCTTGAAGTTCCTTCAATCAAAGGAGAGAGGGCTTGTCATATATGTGGTGGGGATTGCAAACACGGTTGCCTATGTGTCTCCTGCATCTCCTAAACCAAAAGCAGCAATCAGAACACTTATTCCTGATGTTTGGAGGACACTGTCCTAATGACTCACCTTAGCTTCCACATGCTGTGTTCAAACTGCTGTAGGAATCACTCTGGGCATCTGCACGAGGCCTGGGGCTCAGGAGATGGTATCCCCATCTATGGTGTCAGGCTGAAAATGACTGAAATTAACTGCAATTCACCATCCAAGGCTTTCACCTGGAAGTTCCAAGCTTTCAATACCCACCAGCTTCCACAACAGTTCTAGCACATTCCATCAGTGCACCTGTTGTCCAGGTAGAGATGCAGATTACTGATGCCTCCTGCTCCACCATCTGCCCCAACACCACTTCTTCAGTCAGTGTGACTTAGAGATTCTAGTGGATATAGCATTATATCTCATTATGGGTTTTTATTATAATTTTATGAAGATGTTACCCACACACCAATCACTGATTTACGTGTACAATTCAATCATTTTTAATATATTCACAGAGTTGTGCCTCTGTGGTACAATCATTTCCAGAACATTTTCATCACCCCAGGAGTGAGCATGTACTCATTAGCAGTCACTCCCCCTCTCTCCCATCGCCTTTCCCCCAGCCCTCAGCAACCGCTGATGTACTTTCTGTCTCTGTAGATTTGCGTATTATGGGCATTTCTTGAAATTGGAATCGTACACCGCATGGGTCTTTGAGACTGGGATCTTCCACGCAGCATGTGTCAGGTGCATTCACACTGTCTCTCACTATGGTTATTATTTGCATTTCCATTAGCAAAGGAGAGAAAGCACATTTCCACATCCATGTTTATTATTTAGATTCCTTCTTTGTAATATTTCAGTCCTCTGCTTTCCCATGCTCACCTGCTCTGTGCCCTGGGAGACCATCCTCTGTTGACCACATATGGAATGAACTCCTTCCTGTATCTCCAAATGCTCCCTTGGCTTCTGGCTTCCACTTGAGTTTGGTGAAGGGGACGATTCACACCATTTCTTTATTAAGTAGTCTGTCTTAGGCTCACTGCTCTGAGTGGTGTTTACATGCTCTGTGGTCTAGCACTTGCTTGGTACCACGTGTTGCAAACAACTTCTCCTAACAAATGGCTTGTCTTTTCACTTTCATAATGACATCTTTTGATGAACAGCAGTTATTAATTTTATCTAATAACACATAGGAATTCATCTCTAGCACAAATATCTTCTGGATTCTGTTTAACAAATTCTTTCTTAAATCATAGTCATAAAAAATACTTTTCTGTAATCCTTTCTGAAATTTTATGGATTTTAATCAATTTCTTTCTGCATGTGTATGGTGTGAAGGACAGGTTGTATCTATTTTTTTCCTTCATGAATAGCTAATAGTTGATTCACTTTTCATTGAAAACTCCATCCTTTTCCTCTTTCCTAAAGTCCTACCTCTATCAACAATCAAGTATCCACGTGGGGTTATTTCTAGACTCCTTACTGTACACTCGTGTCTTTTTTCAGCACATGACAGTTTTGTGCTGATTGTGCCAGCTTATTAGTACATGTTTCATTAGACAAAGTAAGGCCATAAGTTTTGTGTTCTGGTGTTGAGAGTGTCTTTGCAACTTTTTATGTCTGAGAAGGACTTTTTCAAGTCACACAAAAAATTTTGACCTCAACTGAGAACATGCATTTCAGGTGACTATTTTGCTGCTCTGGGCATGTCCCTGGATGATGGTAAAGTGCCTTGAGTGTTGATTTTTGCGTTTAACACAATTTTAGCAAATAGGTAAATTTGTAAATTCAGAATCTGTGAATGATGAGCATTGACTATGTGTTTTTCGGCCAAATTGGTGATGTTTCTAGTGGATACCAAGGGGCAGAGCATTCGGGAGGTGGGAGCTGCCATGATGTCCCATGACTGGGCTGGTCAGATATTCAAATAAATGAAAATACCAATAAATAAAGCAAACATCAAATACGAAGCCTGGAAGGGTTTTTAATTCTTAAAAATCCCAATCTACATTGGTCCAGTTAGGGTTCTATTTTTTAATTTTGTCAAACCTTTTTTTTTTA
>NW_021891991.1:0-1406 GCF_006229205.1 Suricata suricatta
AGGCATTTGGAATACATATCGACCCTGTCAAGCACACAAGGCTGATGGAGGAGGAGCTGGTCCTTCGGAGCCTCCTGAGAGTGTGTGTATGGGTGTGGGGAGGCTCGGAGGGAAGGATGCAATCTTAGAAAAGGTGGCAACTTCTAGAGAAGTGGACAGCAAAGAAGCCAAAGACAGAGCTGTACTAAACTGGAGTGTCCAGCATTCTCCCAAGTGGTCTTGGGCACATATGGGCAGCACCCCAATTACAACATGCTTTGAGAGGCATCTTGCCAGGACCCATGCCAGCACAGCTTCTCCAGTCCATGACTTCTTCCCGGCCACCCCTCTCTCCGGTGGCCACCCCTCTCCACCTGCCACCCCCTTCTCCACCGGCCACCCCTCTCCACCTGCCACCCCTCTCCACCTGCCACCCCCTTCTCCGCCGGCCACCCCTCTCCACCAGCCTCCTCTGTCTCCACCGGCCACCCTCCTCTCTGCTGGCCAGCCCTCCCTCCGCCAGCTACCCCACTCTCCGCGGGCCACCCCCCCACCTGCCAGCCACCCTGAAGCTTCCCTCCGAATGGCTCCACTGTTGTTGCAGTGAATGTCACCACAGAGCCAGGAGAGCGCCTGTTTGGTAAGTCAACAGACACTGAACGCCACTGGAAACCTCCCCCAGAGTGAGTCACCAACACAGAGTTCCCGAGAAACATGGTCTTGGAGTGATGTGACTGCTCTTGAGGGCCTGAGGGGATGAGAGAGCGAGGGAGGCCCTCTCTCTCCAACCTCCGTTGGCTGGTGCTCACATCTGCCCGGAGGCTCAGGAAGCCCAGAGGCTGGAAGGGGTCCACACGCTCCAAACCTTGCCAAGCTCATTGCCCCAAGGGTGATGCTGAGGGCCCTGACTTGGGGACAGGATCCCACCTGGCAGGACAACAGCTAGGTGTGCTGGGCTGCCTCCAGCACTGGAGGCTGGGGGTCACACGGGACCCCAGGGTGAGGGTGAGGTTCATCTGACCATTCTGTAGCAGAGAGGGCAGGTGGAGGGTGAGTGAGAGCAGGGGGCTAGAACCAGACCGCCTGAGTCCTAGTCCTGGCCCATTCCTAGGGGGTGGGGGAACCAGAATAAGTCAATGACCTCTGAGCCTCAGTCTTCACATCCATAAAATGGGAGAAGCAGCTGTTCCGGCCTCATGGGAGTGCTGTGCCCGGGCAGCGCATTGACATGTGCAGACACTGATACCCGTGCTGGGCACATAGGAGACCTACGGTGGAGGTCAGCACAATGCACTCATCCCTGCTAACCAAAATCTGGTTCCCTACGTGCATTGATACCAGCAGGGGTGGTTCAAGTTCAAGCTGCTTTCTAAAGGAAAACACAGGAGTTTCAACACTCCTGCCTGCCTTCCTCCACGCAACAGATA
>NW_021891992.1:0-639 GCF_006229205.1 Suricata suricatta
TATGTGTGTGCGTGGGTGTATGTGTGCATGTGTGTGTACAATGACAGGCAGCTTGGGACTTGAGTAGTGGGAGATGAGGCTGAGAAGGCCAGCAGGAGCCCTGTCATGGAGGAATTTGGGAGAGATGTCAAGGGACTTTGACTTTTGCACATGAAGGGCAACAGGTACAATGGCATGTTTGTCTTTGCTTCAGATTTATACATATGGAAGTCTGATCATAAAGCCAGATGAAACATATTATTTAAATGAAAATTAAAAGCTCAAACCAGGGGCACCTGGGTGGCTCAGTCGGTTAAACGTCTGATTTCGGCTCAGGTCATGGTCTCATGGTTCCTCTCATGCATCGGGCTCTGTGCTGACAGCTCAGAGCCTAGAGCCTGCTTTGGATTCTGCATCTCCCTCTCTTTCTGCCCCTCCTCCACTTGCACTCTGTCTCTCTGTCTCTCTCTCTCTCAAAAGTAAATAAACATTAAACAAATTAAAAACATTTGATATTAATTTGTATACTTTTCAGGATGACAAAGCAGTAATTCTGAGATTTTTTAATATAATTGAATCCTGCGTATTTGTGAAAGCTCAGTATTCTTTCTTTGTCTTTTAAGATGGTGCCTTCTATAAAATTTTCTTTACACATTTTTG
>NW_021891993.1:0-639 GCF_006229205.1 Suricata suricatta
ATTATTTCAACTCTGAGAAAGATGTATTATAGTTTAAGGCTGACTTTACTATGCTGGGAAATGGTAGGAGGGAGGAGGTATCATTGTAATGACCCACACATACCTCTAGGACTGCATTCACTGAAATTCCTAGCACTGGAAGGATATTACAAGAGCTAGAAAGGATTTGGCTTCACCGTCTTACTAAACTCCATATTCTCCCATAGTGTTCTCTGCAAGAACCTGAATCTTTGAGGTCATATTTAACAGAACGTGTCCAGTAAGGGCAACAAAGCTTTTAAGCCTTGAAAGAAAGCCCTGTGAGATTAGTTTATTCAACATAAAGAAAGGTAAAACTCATTGACTGAGACAAGAGTCAAAATTGCAAGTTTTCAAAACATGGTGATCGGAAGTGAGGCCTTAGCAGTGAGAACCGTTCTACATTCTGGAATATCTGTTACCTGGAAGTGTGTGTGTGATAGAAGAGGATTTTATTTATGGATCTAACTGTTATTTCATTCTTGTTACGCACAAATAAAAATGAATCCGTGATTTTCCAATATTAACTGAAACTAAGTCACACTGTGTATCAGCGATCAGTGATCAAACTATCCTTTGGATGATTACTACCAAAAGGCTAGGCAATTCAATATCCTTACC
>NW_021891994.1:0-639 GCF_006229205.1 Suricata suricatta
CATTAGCTTCCCTTGTTCTCAGGCCTTCGGACTCAGCCTGAATTGTACAACCTGCATCCTGGGTTGGCAGCTTACAGACAGCAGACTGTGGGACTTCGTAGCCTCCATAATCAAATGGGCCAATTCTATAATATCTATCTATCTATCTATCTATCTATCTATCTATCATCCATCTGTCTGTCTCCTACTAATTCTCTGGAGAACCCTGACTAATACACCAAATTAAGTGTAAAATCTTAATGTCTGTAGTTCATATGCAAACATTTTAAAATATAATTTTCTCTTCTTTGGTTTCAGGAAGAAATAAGTTTAGTTAAATAAGTGTAGTATGTTCAACTAGGTAAATTCAAATATGGTACTCAGTCTAAATAAACATAGTGTATTACTTTTCTAGGTAGTTTATTCTGCCATAGAATTCACCATTCTATACAGTCAGATTTTTTAAAAATCTGACCCTTGTTTTCCTGGGGCATGTGCTCTCCCTATGCCTAGAATGATATCATACTCCATATCGTTTAAGAAAGTCCTTTCAGCTTTTAAAATAAATCCAACCATCTCCTCTGTACATGTTTCCCTGACCCTTCTTCTACTGCTATCATTTTGAAATGAATTATTCCATCCTCTGAACAATTTCTAATT
>NW_021891995.1:0-639 GCF_006229205.1 Suricata suricatta
CCTTCCACGACACGTGTGTCCGTATTTGCAAAGATAAGGACAGGGCGCCTGGTGACTCAGTCGGTTGAGCGTCCGACTTCGGCTCAGGTCATGATCTTGCGGTTTGTGAGTTCGAGCCCCGCATCGGGCTCTGTGCCCACAGCTCCTTTTTTTTTTTTTTTTTAAAGGTAAGGATAATGTAACCAATTTTTTTTATGTACAAACCTTTAATTTTGAAGTCGGTTAAGACTCACAAGAAGTTGGCAAAAATAGCACCATGTAGGCTGAGGCCCCAGTAAGGAGACTTAGCATAGTTGGTGGAAAATCCTGGTTTGTCACCTGAGGCATGGGTGTCCCTGGAGGGGAAGGAGGCTCTTCCAAACCAAATGGCTGCAAGTGGATTCTCAGCAAAGTCCCCATGGCTACGCTGGGCTCACGGGCCCCTCTCGGCCCGGGGAGGCAGCCCGCGTCCGGCCGCACCGTCCGTGGCCGGCGGGCAGAGCATCTTTCTTCGTTCTTAGGGAAATGGTCCAGAGGGTTATGTAAGCTTTCTCTCTCACACACATTCGAAAAAACATGTTAAAACAATACAAAATGTCTACTGTGACCACATGAGAGCTAAAAAAACAGGCAGGAGCTCTTCTTTCCATTTATAATGTG
>NW_021891996.1:0-639 GCF_006229205.1 Suricata suricatta
TCACCTGAGCCCTGTGCTCTGGCCATGATTATGAAATCCCTCCACCATTTGGTGTTCCCAGCATGCGCTAACCACAAAAGACCACCCTGCTCTCTCATATTCTCACATAAGACCCACCTCCACCCTTCCGTATGTGACTTCCGTAAGACTTGCAATGACTTCTTATTTACTTGCCTCAATAGCGCCCCCAAAGCTTCTCATGAATGCATGCTCCTCCTGTTGCAATAGCTTGTGTAAAACCATCCCATTCATTGTTCGTGCATTTTGTCTTTCACTTAGGAATTCTTTCCTCCATTTTATTCTTGAGTAAACTGAAACTTACCCCAAACCACGCAGACAAACATGGCTAGCATTTGGCCTCAAGAGTAGCTGTGGAGCAAGACTCCAAATTTGTGTCCATTTTACTTGAGACATGTGTTGCCATGTCAGAATCGTTGGGTTAGCTGAAGACTTTCCCAGGAAAGGGCTCTCTGAGAGAACAGTGCTCTTGGCTGGGTAAGTCAACACTTCTTAGGGATAGAGGTCCTCGTGTTTTATAAACTGAAGAACTCAGCATTCCAGCCAATGTTCTTTTCCTCTGTATCTCTGTGTAGGTCAAATTTGTCAGAAGCAAACACTTGCAGTTCTTCCAGAAGCATC
>NW_021891997.1:0-639 GCF_006229205.1 Suricata suricatta
CAGCGCTGCGGGCCCGGGAGCGCCGAGCGGGCGCGCACGTCACATGGTGGCGCGGCCCGGAGCCGGCCTTTGTGCCGCGCGACCGCCTGGCCGCCCGGGGGAGGCGGCAGCCATTGTTCCCCGCGGGGGAGGGAGGTGCTCAGACTCGGGGTCCACGCCAGCCTCCTCCCCAGAGTGTCCCCACGTCGGAGGACGGGTAGGGGCTTCCTTTGTGTGTTTCGGGCCTGCGACGGGAATGGCGCGTCGTTGCTGCCCCAAGGGGCAGCAGACGGGGCTAAGTGAGCTTGGTGCCCGCGCTGCAACTACCTCGAGCTCGGCCCAGCCGACCCAGTTTCTGCCCTTGCGCAGGAGCTGGGGAGGAATGTGGTATTTTTGTAGGGCAAGTGCTAGGAACAATAGAGCCATCAAAAGGCTGCCTCCCTTGTCTCCTCATCAGGCAACTACGCTCTTCTCCCCTCCTTTAGAAAGGCCCGGCCCAAAAGGTCCTCTTGCCCTGGTTTTCGACCTGCTTTCCCAGTGAAAACACTTCAACTGTACCACCAGGGTTCTCCATGAATCCTAACTTAGAATCTCCTCCTTGGGCTCTTACTAATGTTAGCATCCTATTTTCATTATTTTCCAGATAGTATTCATCCATAA
>NW_021891998.1:0-639 GCF_006229205.1 Suricata suricatta
AAAAAAAATTCAAAATAATGTTTCTGTTGCTTAAAATTTAGGAAGTAAATGATCAAGAATCCTGCAGTCTTAAAGTATCTTCGCCTATACTGTGAAACGTAAGGTCTTCTTGGAAACAACGCCTACCATTTTGTAGGCGGCTCCCAGGTATTTCACTAGAAACAAATGAGGGGTGGCTGGTTTATCCAGCTCCTCAGAATGATTAGTAACTTACAAACAGGAAAATATGGTGCAAATATTTCAGATGTATGCCTCAATTCTTTCTTTCAGGAATACCAGAGCCCAATGAAAACCATTAAGAACATTATAAATTTATCTTTGGGGATGGAGTGAGAAGCAGGCAGCATTGTACAAAGGACTGGAGGATTTCCTAGTTTTTCTTGAATATGGCTCCCAAAGGGATATATACATGTCAAAACAAAGCAGGTGGAAGCAAAAGAATTCACACAGAGAGAGATTTAATTTCAGGGGGACTCGGCATCGCCTCCAGGCGTGTTTGCAGTAAGAGTACTAATGACTGGGTCAGAAACATGGCAAGAAATAGTTGATGTTGCTGAAGGAACAATAAAAGAGCTGGGAACTTGCCTTAATTCAGTGGAGAGGAGGAACAAGGAGCACATTTTGACTTACCCTTATAAA
>NW_021891999.1:0-639 GCF_006229205.1 Suricata suricatta
TTCTTAAGCCCTTGCACATCCTCCTCCAGACCCCACCATCCTCCAAATAGAGGAAAAAGCTCAAGTTTTTATTAAATCAATAGTCAGTGTTTACAGTACGATGCTCTAAAAGCATTGTTTACTTCTGAGCCTAGTAGAATACTCTTTTTTATATTACTCTCTGTTTTTCCTATAATTAATGATTGCCCTATTTTTTTTTTTTACTTGCTTTGTTTTCTGTCTTCATAGACGTAATTTTTTCCAAGTGATTCCAAAGATCTGCTGTGTACCTACCAATCATTTTTTCCCATAAACGCTCTGTGGCATCAGGTAGTCCATCCAGGCCCCCTTTTTTTCCCAGAACCCCTCCTCCTCTGCTCCTGGAGTTCCAGTGGGATGTGCAGCTGACACCCTCCACCTCTCCTGGGCTGGAGCTCCTATCTCCCACGCTTTTGTTGCTGTGATTATTTACTAAATGAGACACATAGTCCAATAGCTCCCTGAAACAAGATTCGTGGGAAATAAATGTCCTGAGTCTTTGCACATCTGAAATGCCTCCACTCTGCCATCACATCTGCTGGATAGTTTGGCGGAGTCTGACATGTCACTGGTCATTTTTCCCCAGCATCTTGAAGCCAGTGCATCCACTTAGCATAGGAT
>NW_021892000.1:0-639 GCF_006229205.1 Suricata suricatta
TTCAATGGACACTGAAATAATAATAAAAGAGTATATTTTCTTTTTTCTTTCTCAACGTAGTGGCTCTGCAAGAGTTTTCAAACACCCTCATATTGAAACAAGTTGCTTTTAGATAGAGTTGAAGACGGCTATTTTGAATCTCAACAAATAATCTTTTACATTTTTTGAGGAATTTAAAAACTAGGATTTCTGTCACCCGCCAAAATAAACAACGCTCTTTCTGCTTGTTCCTCATAAGCTAACAATCACCTTCTTGCCACTAAGGTTCATAATGCTTCCAATACACAGCTGTAACCTACAGATGAATTTCTCATCATGTTCAGTCATAATAGGTGTAAAAAACCCAATTTTGAGCAATTTGTCATTGGAGAAAGTGAAAATAGTTTATAATAATAAAAGAAAGTTTGGGACACTTCGCACGTGTTCTGCAGACACTGGAGTTGTATGAAACTCTTGTAAAAGCAACATGAGTGTATCCAGATATAGTTCGATGGGACAATAAGACCACAGCCATCAATTATTTAATGAAAGCCCGTCTGGAGACAGCCATGCCAAGCACCTGAATTCACTTTAATGGTGAAAGTAGACACATATGCTTAGGGAGTTCAAATCCTTTATGACTAACACTCACTTATGATA
>NW_021892001.1:0-639 GCF_006229205.1 Suricata suricatta
TTTCTTTTCTGAACTTTGGTATTCAAAAATGATCATTTTTCTTGATGTATTGATACAAAATTAAATTTTCTGTTTAATTCTCTATTAATAAAGACAAAGATTTTTTTTAAATTTTAATAGTTTATTGTCAAATTAGTTTCCATATAACACCCAGTGCTGTTCGCCACAAGTGCCCTCCTCCCTCACCACCGCCTCCCCCTTCAACCCTCGGTTTGGTTCCTTTTCAGTATTCAATAGTTTCTTGGGTTTTATGTCCCTCTTTCTCCCCAACTGTCTTTCCCCCTTCCCCTCCCCATGGTCCTCCATTAGGTTTCTCCTGTTAGACCTAGGAGTGCAAACATATGGTATCTGTCCTTCTCTGCCTGACTTATTCACTAGAGACAAAGATTTTTAAAATAAGCCTTTATTAGAAACAAAATTATTCCCACTGTAAAAAAGATCCAATTTCTAGCCTTTAAAATTCTTTATTTCCATAAAAATTAATGCCAGGAATATTTCAATTAGCAAATATGTGGTTAACCTGTTTAAGAGCCCGGTAAAAAGTCATTTCAAAGAGATGCAATTCATGGAGGACATTAATTAAAGCAAGAGGTCTTTTGATATTGACATCATGTTTGTGGTAAGGTCATAGATTCTCAT
>NW_021892002.1:0-1406 GCF_006229205.1 Suricata suricatta
CCCATATTTAAGGAAAGGTATTAAGCAGGCTCTGTTGTAGCCATTTCCTTTTCTAAGAAAAACGTACAACCAGGTTCACTGCTTGAAGTTCTGTCATGGGGAGGATTTCTTTTCACCCCTGTCTCTCAGGGATGTCCAGAAATGAGACACAGGGCTGCAGCAGTCCCTTCTGGATGTTACCATATACTGCGTAATTTCATTTGTTGAGCCTTAATATATAAGGACTCTCTTCCTGAATAAACAAAGGAACAATAACAACAAACTAAAGACCAGTACACTACCTAATGTACTTTGTTTGCCTCGATTCGTCAACAGTAGATAATGAAACTGTGTTAGGCATGTCCAGAGAAACGGAACCAATTACACATTCAGAGAAAGAGAGAGGGGTCCATTTTCAGGAGGTAGCTCGCGTGATGGTCGAGCCGCTGGAATCTGCAGGGAGGACTGGCAGGCTGGAAGTTTTGGCAGGAGTCGATGCTGCAGTTGAATCTGAAGGCAGCCTGCAGGCAGAATTCCGTCCTCTTTGAGAAACCTCAGTCTTTGTTCTCCAGGTGCTCAGCTGATTGTCTGAGGCCCACCTGCATTAGAGGATCATCTCCTTTACTCAGATTCTACAGACTAATGTTCATCACAGCTGAAAAATACCTCCATACAGTCTACACTGATGTTTGATCAAACAACTGGGTGCCATAGCCAAGCCAAGTGACACAAAAATTAGCCTTTACTGCTTGTCGAACAATAAAAGGTCATTATTAGGCTCAAATTAGATTTAAAAAAAGGCACAGGCAGACACTTTACACCAGGCCTGACACATGGCCCGCTTTCTGTTGTTGTTGTGCTGTTGCTGCTACTGGCACCCACCCCACAACTATTGCCACCCCCACACCACTCAAGCGCTCTTTCTGTGACTAATGACAGCATGACCCGTGCTCACCCACTCATTCCCTGAGATTTGCGAGAACATACTTATTCACCGTTAGTCAAATAGCTACTACACCCCTCCATTCAAACTCCTGAAAGCCTTATCAGCTCAAGGCACATATTCTTTGGAATAGCTAACCCAAATTATTTGTGATTAATAGTTTTAGGTTCAACTTTTGGAGTATAAACTTTGAGAAAATTAGGGTTTCCAAGCCTCCATTCCCCATCTGTAAATCACAACAATATGACTTATCTCACAAGTTTTTTGTGTCTTGTTTTTTTTTTTGAGAGAGAGAGAGAGAGAGAGAGAAAGAGAGAGAGGCAGAGGGAGAGCGAATCTTAAGCAGTCTCCATACCCAGCCCAAAGTCCCATGTGGGGCTTGATCTCATAACCCTAAGATCATGACCTGGGCTGAAATCAAGAGTTGGAGGCATCCCACCTAAGTCACCCAGGTCCCGCTTGAAGCACCTTTTTGAAGCTCCAT
>NW_021892003.1:0-639 GCF_006229205.1 Suricata suricatta
AAAAAAAAAAAGAATGTCATAGCTATCAAAAGCATTAAATAATCTGTACTCCACTGTCTGACCCAATAACCTATCCATTAAGAAAGTGAATTAAGGTTATACCATTAATCTATGAAATAATTAATCCATTTATATTTCTAAAGCCAAGCTTTTAAAATTTTTTAGAACTCCAAAGTCAGACTATTGTAGCAGTTGACTTTCTGTGAATGAATATATGAGTCCTTCAGTAATTTACAGTCTCAGTAAAATGAAATCTGAATCTGAGGATGTATGGGCAATCAATAAGATTTAATTGTTTATTTAAATGCAAACCCAACTGATACTAATCAACAGGGAGTAATCAGTAATCAACAAGGAATAAATTTCAGTAAGATAAATACTTGTGTTCACGTGGTACCCTACTTCTTTCATGCCATTTCCTTCCCAATCAGAATATAATCCAATTGTAAGTCTCAGTGGTTTAAGGGATTTAGAAAATCCAGTTTAGACCTAATCCAAAGAAAAACAAAAACAAAAAAAACCCTGAAGCATGCCTTCCACGGTTTAGGTCAGATTTATACTGGGTCTTAATATTCTGTTCAATCTAAGACACCTAGGATTGTTCTCCAACAGAGGAACCTACAGATGGCCAATCTCAGA
>NW_021892004.1:0-639 GCF_006229205.1 Suricata suricatta
GTGACCTGCATCAGTTTCTAGGTCACCCTGGGCAGGGCCACTCTCAGGACCAGGCAGTGGGTCCTGCTGTGTCAAGTGCAAGATTTTACCCTGATCACACAGGCGTCCAGCATGTCTCATCCAGGTAACCCTCTTCTCTAAGAGGGTGCAATGAAGAGTGAATGAGACACAAAGCAGACCTGGTGAGAGGAGCTATCCTTCCTCATAGGAGCTACCGCAGCTGGGGCTGCTCCCCGGCCTATAGGAAGGAGCACTTCTCTGCTCCCCAGCCAGCAAAATAGAAGAATGGGAAAGGGCACCCTTTCAAGCCAGACAGAGAAAGGTTGAGTCTCAGAGTGACTCTGGGCAAGGTCCTTAAACTCCCTGAGCCCCAGTCTCCGCATTTCTAAACGAGAAAGAATAATCCATATCTTAGAGCTGTTACGAGACCTAAATGAGTTGACGTATCTAACATGCTATACATCATGTCTGACATGGAACAGGTGTGCACTTGAGTGTTCCTCGTATTCAAGTTGACACTTGGGATATATTTTCCGTTGGGGGGGGGAGGGCAGGGAAGCCACTACTCTTGACCATCAGGTTTTATGTTCAGCCATGTTAGGGCTTTTATGGCCCAGTCTAAAGAGTACTGTTGTTGTT
>NW_021892005.1:0-639 GCF_006229205.1 Suricata suricatta
TCTCTCTCTCTCTCTCTCTCCCTCACTCCTCACTTGCTCATGTGTGCACTCCCTCTTTCTCTAAAAATAAAATAAAATAAAACAAAACAAAGAAAATAGTACAAGGACTTTCAGAATGGTTCTCAATTACAAGAGACTTAAAGATAATATTTTAATAAACTTTACAAAGTTATAGTACAAAAAATGTGGAAAAGTTGCTGTGGTCTTACTCAGCGGCAGATCCAAAAATCAACCCTAATTTTACTAAATGAGAAGTTGTAGTAGACAGAATTAATTATGAATAAATAACTGTGAGACAAAGGGGCAAGGAGAATAATAGAGCTTTGTACTAGACATAGAAGAATCAAGATCTGTTCAGTTTGGGTATCAGTATAGACATCAAAGAAAATGTATGTTTTTGCTGTGTTATATGTGTAGCATTTCTATGGTGATTTAAGCCATAAACTAAGGATACATTTCTAGCAGACTTTTGGAAATAAAAATTTTGGAGGAAAATTTGCCATTGACCAGTAGTTATAGGGATATCCTTTAAAACATACAAAATAAAAATCACTGCCAAAGAGAGCTATAATTTGCATGCCAAGTGTTTCTGATTTTCATTTAATGCAATTCATACTCATTTAATTTGAAGGAGTCTGA
>NW_021892006.1:0-639 GCF_006229205.1 Suricata suricatta
GAACCCATCTATGAGCTGTGAGTTGGAAGCTCATGACCTGAGCCGAAGTTGGAAGCTCAGCTGCTGAACCCCCAGGTGCCCCTGGAGGGCAGAAGTCTAACCCAAGCTGCCAGCAACTGACAGCTTTCTGGATGCTTCCGGGCAGAATCCATCCATCCCCTTGGTTTCCCAGCTTCTAGAGGTCACCTGCCTTCTTTGGCGTACACCCCGTCCCCTCATCTCTCCAGCCTCTCATGTGGGTCGTCACAACTCCTGCTGATCGATCTTCCTGTCTTCCTCTTACGCCCGCTCCGCCGATCTGGGAAGAATCCCCGTAGTCAGACGCTTAACCGATCACATCTGCCCAGCCCCTTTACCATATGAGGTCCCATACGCACCGACCCAGGGATTAGGAAGATGTAGGTATTTTTGGTGGTGGAGTGGGTATAATTCAGTGACTACCCAGTCCCCACACATCCTTCTTCTATAAAGTGCATGTGAGGTTTCATTATCAAAGTGGTTCTGACCTCATCAAGACAACTGAGACGTGTTTCTTCTCTTTCTGGAAGACACTTGGTTTGTAAGAGTCTCGTATAATTTGTTATTCTGTAGATGTTTAGTAGAATCTGAAGGTATATAGGCCTGGAGGAAATTTTTTGG
>NW_021892007.1:0-639 GCF_006229205.1 Suricata suricatta
TCAGCGGGCAGTCCTAAATAAGGTGCACCAAAATTAAAAATAATAGCTTCATTTAACTCTCAGTAAATCTGAGAAGGTAGTCATAATTTCCTATAGTGCTTTATTTTTTAGTGCCAAGACCATAATTTAGAGACTGCTGGCCTGCCCTGGAGCAGAGGGCGTGAGATGCCGAGCTGGCATTTAGAAAAAACTGTAAAGAGCATCCTACTCGTTTGCAAGGCGAGAGGCGGAGCCTCACCCTTCAGCTGCAGGACTGAGCAAATCACTTCATTTCTCCTGACTTTGCTTCTAAATCTGCGAAGTGCAGTAACAGTGAAGGAACAGTAGCCTCGGAAAGTTGACCCGGGCACAGGTGGTTCCTCAGCGATGATCAGTTCTTCCGGCAAGTGCAAGGAGCTGGTGTGCAGGGAGCTGGTGTGCAAGGAGCTGGGGTGTGTAAGGAGTTAGTGCCGCGTGTGCAACGAGCTAGTGTGCAAGGAGCTAGTGTTACATGTGCAAGGACCTAGTGTCACGTGTGCAAGGTGCTAGTGTGCAAGGAGCTAGTGTCACATGCTGCAACAGAGGGCCCCCTTCCTCTTGGTTCATGGAAGTTGATGCCTTTTTTTCTTAATGCTTATTTATTTTTGAGAGAGAGAGAGA
>NW_021892008.1:0-639 GCF_006229205.1 Suricata suricatta
GAGAGAGAGAGAGAGTGTGTGTGCACATGCGCACGAGCACATGGGGGAGGGGCAGAGAGAAAGGGATACAGAGAATCCCAAGCAGGCTCCACGCTGTCAGTGCAGAGTCCAATGCGGAGTTTGAACCCAAGAACTGCAAGACCATGACCTGAGCAGAAATCAAGTGTCTGATGCTTAACCAACTAAGCCACCCAGGAGCCCCAGAGAATGTTTTGAAAGAATGAGTGAACATGGGAGCACCTTTTCCACGGGCTGGGTCCAGTCAACACCCATGTGCAAGAGGCTTGAAGTGGAGAAGAGGGGGGAAAGTCAATTGGCAGCAGCCCTTCTCGCCTCTTTCCCTCCTCCCAGACTTTTCCACACCACTTTTTCTCACTCACCAGCCTAAAACACAACTTCATCCTGGTTCTCCCTCCTATGGAACTTTCCATGGCTCCCTATTTCTCATGACACCAAAATCCTGTTCTGGCTTTTAGGCTTCTGCACTCTCCCTCCCGTTGGCGCTGTCCCACTGGTCACACATCTCAGCCAGCGCTCCCTCTGGCCACCATCACTCCTATGCCTCCCCCATCAGCTCGGACCCAACCCAAACTGTCCCCACAAACTCTGCTTGTCTGACAGCTCCAGCTGCCAGGAACC
>NW_021892009.1:0-639 GCF_006229205.1 Suricata suricatta
CTTCCGGCTTCTGGTACTCCCGGACTCGTGGCTGCATCGAGACAGTCTCTTGTCACCAACGCAACATTGCCTCCTCCTCTTCTGTGTCAGTTTCTTCCTGCCTCATTCTTGTAAGGACACTTGCTAGGGCCCTGAATAATCCAGGACAACACCCTCATCTCTCTCTCTCTCTCTTTTTTTCTTTAACATTTTCAAAAAATTTTTATTTTAATAACAAAAAGAACAGAAGACTAATATATGAGGCATTTCACGTTCAATATAATAAAGATCTCTACAATAGCTAAGCAAATAGTCTCAAGGAAAATCTGAATGGAAACAGCACATGCAGTGCAGTTACCACTTCAAATTATAAAGTTATGGGAGTTATGGGATCATCTGGGACCATGAGGCTTCTTCTCTCTTTTGGAGGAGACATCTGGGGACTCCCTTATAGATGTTCCACTTGGATCTTCCATTGTATAGTCTTTTTTTTTAATAGTTTATTGTCAGATTGGATTCCATACAACACCCAGTGTTCTTCCCCAATAGTGCCCTCCTCCATTACCACCACCTCTTTTCCCCCCTCCCCCTTCACCTTCAACCCTCAGTTCAGTTTCAGCATTCAATAGTCTCTCAAGTTTTGCATCCCTCTCTCTCCCC
>NW_021892010.1:0-639 GCF_006229205.1 Suricata suricatta
GACTGCCATGTCTCTACCCTTTGGAGCTGTCCAGGCTGGGTACAAGGAACTGGGTTTTTCTGTGACCCAGGCCTCCAGGAAGGCTGGAATTGGCACCTACTCAAAGTAACTATTGCTCAGAACCTGGAACCATGCTGCTCACCCTCAACTTCCCCCCTTAACATTTCTGTGGAATGTGTGTGTGTGTGTGTGTGTGTGTGTGTGTGTGTGTGAGAGAGAGAGAGAGAAGAGAGAGAAAGTGTATGTGAGAGAGTACATGTATGTGCACATGATTGTGTGTAAGAGCCCACTTTGCTTGTCTGTGTGTAGTTGTGTAAGAAAGAATATGCGACAGAGCATTGCGTGTTTGTGGATGTGTGAGAGAGTGCACTTGCATGTCTCTGTGTGTGCTTGTGTTTGTGAGAGAGAGACACAAGGAAAGAGAGAAAGAGAGAGAGAGAGACAGAGAGAGAGACAGAGACAGAGACTCTTAGATCACTAGCTTCACATCTGTATCTTCGAGGTCTGGGAGGTGGGAAGAACCAGAAACTTAGAAATGCATCCTTAACCTTCTTTCTTTCTTGAAATTTGGATAGTTTGGAAAGACATAACTTGCTTCTCCTTTACATGTGTATATATGTGTGCATGTACATTTGTGTT
>NW_021892011.1:0-639 GCF_006229205.1 Suricata suricatta
GAGTGTCTATTTCCCCACCGATTTGAATGCCAAGGTGTAGAAATTGGTGTCTTTATCCAGTTTACACTCATGCTCCCCCCTACTCAGCCAAATGTCAACAATTTATTGTGACAACTAAGGGATAGCACATGTAAGAAAACTCAGCATCCCTTATTTTTTGTGTATTTTCCATTTTGAACAGGATTTCCATTTGTTTCCCTTTTATGGTATATTTTGGACACTTAAGGTGTGTAGTGACTCAACAAAGTTTGTTTTTACTGACTGATTTGAAGATGGCTTTTAGGGGCATCTGGGTGGCTCAGTTGGTTAAGTGTCTGATCCTTGATGTCCACTCAAGTCATGATCTCACAGCCATGAGATTGGGCCCCTCATTGTGCTCCACTATAGGTGTGGAGCCTGCTTAAAATTCTCTCTGTCCTCTCCCTCTGGCCCTCCCCTACTCATACACACATGCTCTTTTTCTCGCCTCTATCTCTCAAAAAATAAAAAATAAAATAAAATCTTTATGGATGGCATCAGGTGCTCATAAGACTCAAGACGCTTGTCGTCCATAGCAATACCAGGAGATACTCTTTATTCTGGTCTGCTTGCTTTCTTTCTTTTTTCTTTCTTTCTTTCTTTCTTTCTTTCTTTCTTTCT
>NW_021892012.1:0-639 GCF_006229205.1 Suricata suricatta
CTTTCTTACTGGACAACCCTATCTTTGGTTTCTCCTCCAAGCCCAATACATCTTTCTCCACACTTCCACCAAATTTGTAAATCAGAATCTGAATGGGAGTTTGCCCACAGGCTCTAAACCTACCCCATCTGGCCGCCTTAGATCACAAAATACTATCTGATGACTTTGAAGCAAAATTCTTCCCCTGAGTGTCAGCCTACACGAGGGAGGCTGAATGGTCTGGAACTCAAGGCAATGGGAAATTCAAGGTGTGTCTCCTCACCTGCCCTAGGAAACAGGAGCCTCTGTGTCTGTCTTGTTGCCTGTACAGCAGTGAACGGACCCATAACACCAGGGTTATGACCATAGTGTTACTAAGTACCACTATTAGTAACCAAATCTGGGCCAGGCTCTGTATTAAAGGCTTCATACAAAAGTACCTAGGAGATAGGTACTGTTCTTCCCAATTTATATTTGAAAAAAATGGACGCTTGGAGAGGTTATGAAACTTGCCCAAGTTCACAGAGGTAGCAGCCAGGATCCTAATGTGTGTAAGCTGATTCCAACATTCCCTTTTTTTCTTTTTTAACCATTATACTAGGAATCTCCCAGAGATCTTAGAATATTTATACACACACACACACACACACACACACACAC
>NW_021892013.1:0-1406 GCF_006229205.1 Suricata suricatta
TTTCATCTGAAGAGGCAGAACTAGTCCTTCCCAGATAAAGAAGTAGATTCTTTGGAGGATTCTAATTTGGTATTCTTTCCAACAAAATCTCCCCAGCACTTCTAGATGCATAGGAGGAATTTTACAAGTGATTTTTGCATTAACTCAAAGAGTTTATTATGGAGGCATAAGGTATTAAAAACAGGCAGAATAAAAGATATACTACAGATATCTTTTTAGGCATTCTGTATAGGGTAGGCCTCAGAAAATGAAAAGTCTATGTTTATCCCATGGGTGTTGTTTACTTGAAGAGGCTTTTCCAAAATGTGCTTTATATCTGGTTGAAAACACAAGTTTTCCAAAAGTCCCTTGCTTAAGTCTTTCTGAATTTATCCATCCAAAAAAAATTAATTCTACTTAATATGTTACACATAAACACATAGTTGAGATGCCACTTTCGTTTTCGGAAAGAGAAAAGACTTAGACTATTGTCCAGAAACCCAATACGACTTTGGTTTTTATTAGTTTGAATAGCTATAATTCATGAAAAACTGACAAATTTGTTTTGTTAACTTTAATACTGAAACTACTTAAAGCATGACTAAGAATTAGTAAAATTTATGAGAAAAATGATGTGTGATATTCTGTGAGTCATTAAAAATACTTACTCAGCACTTCAAGATCAATTTCTCTTCTACCCCATGAAACAATATGAATGGACAGAAAATAACCTCTGTTTGTCTGAGAAAGTAGATGGTCCCATTGACTTCTCTGCTATGTGGACAGCAACTGCATAAATGGCTCTTTATTCTACCTTTCCAAAATACTTAATTTAAGGTCAGGGAAGAGGAGTTAAAAACAAAGAGGCCAAAAGAATTGTAAAAATGCTGATGATATCATGAAAGAGATCACTTTAGCTTTCGCTCATCATATATGTGGTCTTGCTCCAACAAAACATCTGCCTGTCACCCCATAAACGTCCCTACACTTCTCTTCCCTTTATGAACAAAAAGTAGAGCTTTAAGGGACATTTAATGGCCAGCAGCTGTTTGGCTGCCAAATACTGCATCTGGAGGGGAGGGTAGTATTCATATGAAAAACAAAACAAAACAAAACAAAACAAAAATCAAAAATCCCAGCAACTATTGCTTAATTCTTTTTCTCTCTCACTTCCCTCTTTCCTTTCTTCTTTCTTTCTTCCTTTCTTCCTTTCTTTCTTTCTTTCTTTCTTTCTTTCTTTCTTTCTTTCTTTCTTTCTTTCTCTCTCTCTCTCTCTCTCTCTCTCTCTCTCTCTCTCTCTCTCTCTCTCTCTCTCTCTTTCTTTCTCTTCCTTCCTTCCTTCCTTCCTTCCTTTCTTTCTTTCTTTCTTTCTTTCTTTCTTTCTTTCTTTCTTTCTTTCTTTCTTTCTTTCTTTCTTTCTTTCTTTC
>NW_021892014.1:0-639 GCF_006229205.1 Suricata suricatta
TGTTCTCGTGCCCACCATTGTGGATCTAGTTCTCAAAGAGTCGGTCTGGTGTCACAGACATCTTGAGACCTCTCTGCCAACCACAGTATATTCCAGATTGTGTCCCGGGCCCCTTTTGCTTAGCAGAAAACTCTGTCAAGACAGTAGCCCCCCAACATACAACCTGATGGGTCCCTCACCTGCCCACACCTGCCAGCTGTAAGGACAGCCTGTGATCAAACAGGCCTGGAGGAAAACCACAGGCCAGGGAGGCCGTGGGGGTGTCTCAAAGAGAGAGCTCCAGGAGGGCGGTGACGGGACTGAGGCTCCTGCGAGGTGATCTGGGGCTGGAGGGCAGGCAGTGTGGTTTTGCTTTGAGTGGGGGGCTGGTGGGGAGGTCCTGTGTTGTGGGCTCCTGGCCTTTTATGAAGAAGTAGAAGGAGCATGTGTCGGTGCAAATGGCAGGATTTCTTTCCTTTTAAGGCTCGGTGGTGTTTTGTTGCATGGACATAACACATTTCCTCTATCCCTTCATCCACCGATGAGACACTGGTTGTGTCCACAGTGTGGCTACTGCGAAGAAGGCCATGGTGGACACGTGGGTGCAGACCACACTTTGAGATCCCGATTCGGTGTTTGGGGGGGACAGATACGCAGAAG
>NW_021892016.1:0-639 GCF_006229205.1 Suricata suricatta
TCCATTACGGCTAAGCCACTGAAGCCGTTTATGTTGGCTTGAAATGTTTCTTTCTCCTCCAGAGCATAGAGCTATTTATAACAATACTGAAGTCTAACACCACAGAGCACATCATTCCTGGCTCGTTCGCAAGACCTGAGTAATACTGGTGATCAGACTTCTGAGAGCAGTCTGCAGTAGGTCACGTCATTCCCAACAGTTCACAATGGAAAGTGGGAAAAATGGGCTAAAGGCCAAACTAAAGTAACCATACATTTTCCCCAAATGGACTATATACAATAAAAGGGATATATATATATATGAATATATAAACGCATATATGTGTGTATATATACATGTATAATAGGTATTATGTGTGTGTGTGTATATCTATATATACGCTTAACCACTCCCACTGGACACTTTCCCCTCCCATGAATCCCCACAGGGTTTCCATTTTGACAAGTAGTGCAAATTACAAGAATAGAGCTAATTTAGAGTTTCAGTACAGGTTTCTTGGTAAAAATGAAAAGACCAGAAGGACTGAGGAGTTTTTACTTGTTCGTAATGTTAGCAAACTCTGAGATAACTTTCAAATTTTGCACTTTGTATCATTTTGTGCTTTTATACTTTATAGTTTATAACCTGTAAACGTTATCA
>NW_021892017.1:0-639 GCF_006229205.1 Suricata suricatta
TGTTCATTGCAGCACTATTCAGAATAGCCATGACATAAAGGCAGCTTACATGTCCATTGCTGATGAATGGAAATGGTGAAATATGTGTCATGGATGAAACTTGAGTCACATATGCAGCTTTAGAAAAAGTTAAAAAAATTTTTAATTTGAAATAAGTACAGATTTACAAATATTTGCAAATATTTCTTTAAGACCTTGACCCTTGGAAAGTGTTGGACAGATATTTGTAGTATTTTGTGTTTTTTCATGATTAAATTCAGGTTGTGGATTTTTAGCAAGGGTAGTACAGAAGTGATGTGTGTTTTTCTCGGCGAACTGTATCAGGAAACATATGATACCAATTTTTCCCATCACTGATGCTATTATCTTTGATCAGTTGTTAATGTGTGTTTTGTACCACTTTGTTCACTCTACAGTTACTGGTTTTTGTTTTTTGTATTTAATGAGTACTTTATGAGGAAATGCTTTGAAATGAGGTAAATGTCCTATTTCTCATTATACAATCACCCACTATTTTCACCATACATTGACAATTCTTACCTGAAAGAATTATCATCAATGGGCCTGCCAAATGGTGATTCTCTATTCTATTATTTCTTCTGCATTTATTAACAATAAGGAAGAGCCATTCATTTTCCC
>NW_021892018.1:0-639 GCF_006229205.1 Suricata suricatta
GGGGGAAAAAAGACAAAGTCCAAAAGCACATTTAAAAAAGACAGATTTCCTTGAAAGAATCAGTAGAAAGGCTGACAGCTTTTTTTTTTTATAACAAAACCAACAGAAGTAGAAGACAATGTTATTCTCAAATTGCTGAAAAAAAAATCTACACTACCAAGCTAGAATTCTATGCCCAGTGAAGTGAACCTTAAAAAATAAAAGTGAAATAAATATGTTTTAAGACACACATCACACATATACATATACTGAATTTGTCGTCAGCTGACCTACAGTGAAAGATATACCAAAAGCAGTCTTTAGGCAGGAAGCATATGGTCCCAGGCAGAGGTTAACAATGGGAAAAGGGTGTAGGTAAGTAAAAATGAACACTAACTCTAACAATGATAATAATATCTCATGGGACTTAAATATACACAGGTAGAAATAAAATACTCAAGGAGTGTCTGAGTAGCTTAGTTGGTTGAGTGTCTTGACTCTTGATTTCGGCTCAACTCATGATCCCAGGGTCATGGGATTGAGCCCTGCATTGGGCTCCACGCTGGGTGTGGCGCCTGCTTGAGATTCTCTCTGTCTCTGAAATAAAGAAGGAAAGAAAGAAAGAAAGAGAGAGAGAGAGAGAGAGAGAGAGAGAGAGAG
>NW_021892019.1:0-639 GCF_006229205.1 Suricata suricatta
AAGTGTGCATACAGATTAGCAGGGACTCTGTGCCAGGCACCGTACTGAACTTGTCGTACTGAACTTGTATTCGTACGTTCGCCTTAGGAGACTGTTCGTCTCACTTTGCAGATGAGGATGTTGAGCTGACTTAAGTAATAAGTTCAAGTTACAGAAGTTGTCAGTAGCACCAAGTTTGATCCTAAAGAGTCTAGGTTTAGGGCCCAGAAACAGCCTCCTCTACCGCCAGGCCTCCTCCTGCCATTTGAGTCTCAGCCTCACAGACGTTTAACTGGAGCCCCTGACTATTTGCCAGTGTACTCAGGGCAGGCCAACGCTGATGATTTGATGGGTGGAGTGTTTTTTCCTGCGTCACTGTTTGGGTTTTCTCTGCAGCCTGTCTTTGAGACTAAACTTTACAGGTCCTCTGTCCCTTCATGCTGGATCGCTTCCCTAAGAACCTTCAGGAAGCCATGCCCCTTAGAATTCTTGGCACTGCTAGATGTCCCCTGTGGCGTGTGCTGCCCTTGCATGATTGTGGTCTTCGAGCAGGGAAGTGCCACCTGGCCAGATCCTCAGCTCCCAGAGACAGCGGGGCGACCGGCAGTCTTGCCCCTTACAAGCTCTGAGACCCTGTGAGTCTCAGCTCCTAAGAGATGC
>NW_021892020.1:0-639 GCF_006229205.1 Suricata suricatta
TGACTGGGAATCCTTATAAAAAACCTTTATCTAAAATTTTGTTTTAATATGAGGTCTATAGACTTTATGTAAGAAAAAAATACACCCTAATTAATCCCTATCACATTTTCACACTTATCCCACCATTTTGGGGTGTAAATCCGAGATAAAAGTCTCAAATATTTATCAATAGTACTAATTTGTTTCTGTAATATTTTCAACAACAATTCCACAGCTGTGTAGATTCAGTAAGAAGAAGCAATAGCAGCCAATGAATTCCAGGAATAGGCTGGATTGGCAGTAGGTACCCACAGGGAATTATATATATTTCTTTAATATAAAAGTTGCTTTAATATAAAAAATGGCCAACACATGAACATGAGAACAGGTTGATATTGAGTCTGGTCTTTTGTCTCATATCCAGCAAAACAAACTTTTAGTGATGAGTGCTAAAAAATATACAGTAAAACCTTGAGTTGCAACTTGTTCTACAAGTGCTCTGCAAGATGAGCAAACATTTCTAATGAATTTTAACTTGCTAAACGAGTGATGTCTTGAAATACGAGTACTATGTGATGCCAAATGTCACATGATCATAACTGAGCCAATGCTCGCTCGCTCTCTCTCTCTCTCTCTCTCTCTCTCTCTCTCTCTCTCTCT
>NW_021892021.1:0-639 GCF_006229205.1 Suricata suricatta
ATATAAGTTCAAAAATTCCTTCTACTTTATAGCTCTATTTATTTTAGAAATATTTATATGGTAATCTTGACCTTCATATTAAATATACAAAGATATATGTATTTTAATATATAAATTTGTATTATATTAAGTATTATTTTTATTTTTCTTATAGTGAATATACAAATATAAAATGAAATTAATCAGAACAAAGCCCTATGATTTAAATTGCATGTTAACATCAACATTCCCAGCCCTGTTACACTGAAAAAGTCTAAATGCAATGACACTCCAGTAATAATTATAGAGCTAGCACCTAGATGTTTGTGTTTTAATACCATTGTCTTTAAACACCATTTGTGTTTAATTACTATTACCTACTACAAAGAGTCATATATCCCTGGTGAAAGGACCAGTGCTAAGTCTGAGCAGAAAAAATACAAGGCAAATCTGGATCAAGAATGGAAACAAAATAAAGGAAAACAAAGAAGCAATTGAATATCAGACGGATACAGGAGCAGGTTTAAAGAGGTTCCCACATTACACATTTGGTACATTTTGAACACCAAAAATAATTAATGTCGGGGCTCTTGGATGGCTCAGTCGGTTAAGCACCCTACTTTGGCTCAGGTCATGATCTCATGGTTTGTGGGTTTGAAC
>NW_021892022.1:0-639 GCF_006229205.1 Suricata suricatta
CCCTACTGGAATCCCATAGGATGGATACTTTCCAAATAGGTTCTTTTTTTATCAGAAAAAAAGAGGGAAATTGTATGAGATATTCATCTTAGATATAGTTGATAAATAATTATTATTCCAGGACAACAGGCATAAACTGGAACTCTCCTAGGCCATTTAAGAAATATGGTCACCCTACCTATGTGGGAGAGGCTATTTGGGCACAACATGAATATTTATATTTTTACTCCAAATTGCACAGATAATCTTCAATAACATTTCTAACAGTTCCTTCAGTGCTCTTATATACACATTATATGTAACATCAAATTCACTCACAGTTTGAGCTAACTTTTTCTAGCTTAACCTTGATTTACCAGAATTTGAAGCATCCTTTTTCCTTGATTATGGTAATCATATTTAAAAAAAAACTCATGAAAAAAATAATATTAAGTAGTGTGACTAAAATAGGAATTCAAAGTCCCTCTAATTGAGCAGTCGAGAAATACATAAATGTCAGTATCTTTTAGTAGTAGAAAAACTGAGTTTTGACCCAGATGCTTAGAGACAACTAGGAAATTATCCCAGTAATCCACAGGTGAAAACACCTTTTCAGGGCCTCAATTAAGGTAGTGGTTGAGGTCCTGGAAAGAAGGCTGA
>NW_021892023.1:0-639 GCF_006229205.1 Suricata suricatta
GGCATTTGACAAGTTGGACCGGCGCTATTTCCAAGTTAAATCACCCAGGCTGGTTGCGGACGTGCCCTCGGCGGGGACGGAGGGTGGCCAGCTCTGCCTCTTGCAAAATCTGAATGGCACGCACGGCCCAGGAAATGCTGCCAGGCGACAACAACAGAACCCGAGATGACGGGCAGCGTACTTCTCACAGGACCGATGACACTTGTCATATTCTATTCCTCAAGAGGAGAGACTGGGCTTCCAGAACACCCACCAGGAGCCTGTTTCTCATACCCGCCATTGGCAGGCGTTGCGCTCCTGGCCAACAGGGAAGGAAGCAGAGACCAAGCAGCAGTCCTTTGCCCAGAGGTGCAGAGCCCAGTAGTGTGTGGGGTGGGGGGTGGGGGGAGCAGCATTTGAACTCAGATCTGGTTATGCCAAAGCTCCCTCTCTTCCTTGTTTCTTTATTCATAGCAGTCATTCTGGGCATGTACGTGCAACTGATATGTCTAGTGTTTTTTGTTTGTTTGTTTGTTTTGTTTTGTTTTGTTTTTGTAACCCAAGACCCTGAAGCTTGGGGCTTGGGGACGTCATTGAACTCAATACACATTTACTGAGCACCGATTGTGTTGGGCCCCATGTGCCGCCATGAGTGTGGAA
>NW_021892024.1:0-1406 GCF_006229205.1 Suricata suricatta
GAAGCAGGTTTCCTGTCAAATATGAAAGAGGAACTGTTCTTAATGTTTTTAGTTCTGGTGTGGTTATGCTGGTGTGGCAGGAGTTGGTCTTATTTCTATAAGTAACACTGCCGAGGGCTTCAAATGGAAATGTAAGGAGTAGCACTCTGAGATTCTAAGTTTTATTTAGTGTGTATCTCAAAACCTCTCTTCATATTCTTTCCCATGTTTATATTGTGAAGGAGCATATTCTCATTTTACACATGGAAAAACGGATCCAGCCCAGCGGCTGTCAGCAAAGGCCCTGGTGCTAAAACTCTCACTGTGGACTTGCAGACTCTACATAAAACATGTATTTTTCTATCGAAATCTCCCACCTCCGATGCCAGAATAGCACGGGGTTCTGCATTTCATATATTCTGCTTGAATGACTCTCCTAATAAATTTTTATTAAGAAAAAGACAAACCTACAGGCAAAGGAGGAGAGAAAAATCAAAAGATACTCCGGTTTGAATGTCTCTGAGGCTATGACCACATCAGAGGATGGGTATCGGAAATTGTCGGGGGGCCGCCAAGTTTTCTGTCTGCCTCAGGCAAGGATTATCACTCTCCCGGAGAGTGAACCAGCAAACAAGATTTGCATCTAGAGGCTGGAGACTGCCATTTCCTGGTCAAAATAACTTTGGCGTCTTTCATGCTGGGCCAGACTGGAGTGGCCATAGTGCACAAAAGATCAAAACCGTATTTTGGGTTATTCAGTGCTAACTCCCCCCTTCCCAGCATTATTGAGGCAAATCTAGGCGTTTCTTTTGATATTCATTTGACTGTTTACCTGGTAACTGACCTTGGTCAGCTGCTTTGTTTTCCCGCCTTGAAACCTTTATAAAAGACAGTTTTCTGAATAAAGCTCTCTCTTTTGCCTGATCGGAAAACCGTGAGTTCTGTCTTTACTCTCTGCGTCTCCCTCTCCCTCTTGCCCTTTTTCTCTCCCTCCCTCAGGAGAAGGACCTGCGACAGAGGCGCGCTCAAAGCTGGGGAGGAGCGCACCTGGACCTGGGGAGCTAGCGCACCGTGGCACCTGCAAGTGCGCTCCAGCCTGGGATGGAAGCGGACGGGGCGGACGAGCCGGACCTGGCCTCTGGGCGACGACAGGAAATGAGCAGGAAAACGTAGATAATGCACGTTTGTGGCACATGGGGGTAACAACTCATTGAAGTGCTCTGCGAAATAAGGCGTAGGGGCCAAGGAAAACTCGGGATTCAAAATTAGAAGGCCTGGCTTCTCTTTTTGGCTCTAATATTTAGAAGTCTCAAAACTCCAAGCTTCAGTTCAGAAAAGGATTATAAAATCTTGTCTTCCCTATAATATGGATCGAATAAATCCATGTATAGGAGGGTACTTTCTAAAAGCTCTCTAGGAAAAAAAAT
>NW_021892025.1:0-639 GCF_006229205.1 Suricata suricatta
GAGGTATTTCTGGTTTAAATCAAACAATACCTTGAAAACTTGCCTAAATTATTCATCTGCACCAATATAGGTAAATAAAAGAAAGAAGCTGTATTCAAAAGACCCAACCAGTATTAATGAGACATACTTTTTGCTTTTTTAAAATTGTAACATAAGGTGGTGTGTGTGTGTGTGTGTGTGTGTGTGTGTGTGTGTGTGTGTGTTATCTTACCACCTATCCAAAGTCATATTATTATATTGGAACATTTAAAAAAATTATACTGTTTCTTTTAATAACATCAATCAAGTTCTGACAAAAAGCAGGTGCTAGCAAGGAGAAAGAGCAGCTGAGATGCTCACACACTGCTTGTGGAAGTGCAAATTTTCCCCCAAAGAGCCTGTTGTTCAATATCTATACTACAGCAATGAGGGAGACAAGGAGTGTTTGTATCAGGCAGGGTTAGTACATTAGGTATCGCACATTTCTGATGCCAAGCACCAAGCTTCTGTGTGACATGACCAAGAGCAATATAACTAGGGGATGCATACAAACTTTCCTAGCAGAAACCCTGATGCTGCCCCCATCCATGGCCTCTGACTATAGAGGACTGCACAGAAGAAGTTCCCGTGCTGCCCTAGAAGAACCAAATGGCTTGGACA
>NW_021892026.1:0-639 GCF_006229205.1 Suricata suricatta
ATTCCTTCCTGCTTTGCTCAGTTAAATTTGAATTTCAGATAAACCAACTTTTCTTAGTATAAGTCTACTTCTAATATTTCATGAGGCATACTGATACTAAAAAACATTGTTAATCTGAAATTAAAATTTAACTGGGCCCTCCTTATTTTTATTTGCTGAATCTAGCAATCCCCAAATTGACCATATATCTTAAAAATGAACTTATCCAGGATTCTGAGCAGATGCACCATTTCTAAGAAAGAAGATTGGGAGAGAAAACTACTTGGGCCATGATTAAACATTGTTGCCCATTATAACAGGATTTTTCCTTGTGCGTGCAGAGAAAGAGATGCAAGAATGTCAGCAACACGGGGACCTGCCCTCTTACCTGGACCCCAAAGGTCAGTGCACTGCTCCTGAAGCGTGGGGCACATCCCCATCAAACAGTAGCCCTTCCCATTTTGACAAGGGAAGCCGTTGACTCGGAATCTATCATCAGGGCAAATACCAGATTTGCCATCACACATTTCTGGCAGGTCACACTCATCTTTTGCTGGTCTGCACACTGCACCAGGCTTTTTAAACTGCAGGGAAATACAAGTGAAGAGAAGGTTTTTGTTTTTTTCCACCTGACTTACCTTAATATCTCGAATTAATGCA
>NW_021892027.1:0-639 GCF_006229205.1 Suricata suricatta
CTCTCTCTCTCTCTCTCTCTCTCTTAGAGTTTCCCTCCTTTTCTTTTAGAAGGCCTCAGATACTAAAGACTATCAATATGTTAAACAAAAACCTAAAATCATAAGTGAACTGCTCTCTATTCTACTCAAGAGATGAATAGAGTCTTTGGACAGTCTGGACTCCAAAATGAGAGCTTGAGATACACAGTCCAGTCACTCCAGACATCTGAAGCCCTAAGTGGAGTTGCTAGTGTAAGCCTGACTTAACCTGCAAAGGGTGACACTGGATTACTTTCCATCTCTCTTCCCCATTACATTCCCACACTGCCTCCAGGATTTGCTTGAAGAAATTTAAAAATGATACATTGATGCCTGGCTCAGAAGACCTGAACTGCCTCCAAGTTCCTAGACAAAAGCTAAGGTCTTCAGCACAGCATATGAGATGATTGTACCTCGCTAGCCTTTTGGAAATACACATCCTGCTCTCACCCATTATGTGTAAGAGCTTCCAGAGGATTCCCATGGACCTGGAACAAGTTTCTCCAGCCCTCCCACTTGGCCTCATGGTCTAGTCTGCATGCTTCTTCCTCTGTAGCCGCTGACTCTCAGCCCAACCACACTGGCCCTCCCTGACAACCCACATTGTACCACAAGGCGGGA
>NW_021892028.1:0-639 GCF_006229205.1 Suricata suricatta
CGCACGCACACACACATGCACACACACACAATGGAATATTAATCAGTTAAATAAAGAATACTTAGAGAGTGTTATGCTCAGTGAAATAAGTCAGAGAAAAACAAATATCATAAAATTTCATGCATACGTGTAATTTAAGAAACAAAACAAATGATAATAAATAAAGAGAGAGGTAAACCAAGAAACAAGACTCTTACATATAGAGAATAAATCAATGGTTACCAGAGGGGAGGTGGGTGGGGGAGGGCAGGAATAGGTGATGGGGATTAAAGAGTGCACTTGTGATGAGTACCAGGTGTTGTATCATTATACTGTACACCTGAAACTGATATTACACTGTATGCTCAATAACTAGAATTTAAATAAAAAGTTTTAAAAGACAAATTTCATCTTAGGTGGAAATTTGGAAATGACCATCCCAGTTTATTCATGACAAATATTTGCATAAATATGTGTGTTATGGTATCACTGTTCTTTTAAGGAAATGTTAGTACTCAGTAATAAGAAGAGAGAAAGATAAACATGCTTCTTTTAAAATGTTGGCCCTTTTTAAAAATTCTATGAAAATGAAATGATAAGCAGGGCTCTTCATGTTATGTCCTATGATATTAAAAACCAGAGGGATGCTGGATCACATTA
>NW_021892029.1:0-639 GCF_006229205.1 Suricata suricatta
GGATCATGACCTGAGTGAAAGTCCAATGCTCAACTGACTGAGCCATCTTTCCCACATTCTCATTTTCACATCATGTTGGCCCAAATTCTATCATATTTCCATTCCTAAACCATCAGTAGAAAGCTACCACGGTAAGTTTAGACTTGTTAGGACCTAACCCTGATAAGCCTAATCTCTGTGAACAGAAAAGACATGAAGAAAACTAGAGTTTTATTGAGATGAAGTGAGTAAGTATGTTTGGTTGACAACAACCAGTTTCTACCCACAAACATTATTCCTAATCTGGTAGCATTAATTACTTTCATGAAAATAGAGGAACTTAAATAAGTATAATTAGAAAGCCTGGTTCAATATATACATTTTCCCACTAAATCTTATGTTGGCAAAATATTTCCTACTTTTCTATAATATTGCTCTCTTTTGAAACTATCAGAAGCAGACAAATCCATGGGAGTCATATTACTAAAAGGTGAATATTTTAGGAAAGGAAACAATTCACCAGTTCTAAGTGAACACTGTGTTAGGCATTATTCAAAATCAAAATATCAAGTACCTGAAACTGGTAACAGATTCTGCGATATGTATATGTGTAAAGAACCACAGTAATGGTGCAGTTTTGTGGATTCAGCAGGTGATTTT
>NW_021892030.1:0-639 GCF_006229205.1 Suricata suricatta
AGAGAGAGAGAGAGAGAGAGAGAGAGAGTCCCAAGCAGGCTCTATGCTGTCAGCACAGAGCCTGATGCAGGGATGTATCCCACGAACCATGGGGTCATGACTTGAGCCAGAATCAAAAGTCAGATGCATAACAGATTTAGGTAGGGAATTTTTTTAATTTTATTTTTTATTTTTTTAATGTTTTATTTTATTTTTGAGGGGGAGAGAGAGAGAGAGAGACAGAGTGCAAGCGGTGTGTGGGGAGTGGGGTGTGGGTGCGGCGAGAGAGGAGACACAGAACCCAAAGCAGGCTCCAGGCTCCGAGCTGTCAGCATGGAGCCCGATGTGGGGCTCAAATTCACAAATCATGACCTGAGCTGAAGTTTGACACTTAACTGACTGAGCTACCCAGCCACCCCTAGTTAAGGAATTTTTAAAACAATTTTCATGTAAATATCTTTATGATGTATAACTGAAATACAGTAGCTCAAGTACTTAGTGCATACAATTTGATAATTTTTAATATATGCATACAATTGTTAAATCATCTTCATGATCAAGCTAACAAACATATCTATCATCCCTGAAAATTGCTTTGTATTCACTATAATCCATTTTCTCCTTCACCCCATCTTTATTTATTTTTTTAATAGTTTATTG
>NW_021892031.1:0-639 GCF_006229205.1 Suricata suricatta
GTTTTGTTTTCTTCTTTAGGTTTGCTGGTTTGGTTTGTGCATTTGCCTGCTTTTTTTCCGTTTGTCTCTTTTCTCTTCCAGGACTACCTCAAGAAACAAGCCAAAGGACACATGGTGGAGAGTCCCAAATATCCATATGAACAGGGAAATAAAATAAGCAAAGGCACAACAAGAGAGACCAAGGGACACCATTAAAGGAATACTTGCTGAACAGACAGGCCCTGGACAGCCAATGATCCTCCTTTAATAGAGCAATACTCACAGGTGCAGAGTGCATAACAAGCTTTTAAGCTGACAAGAGACAGAAAGCTAGCAAAAACTTTCCTCTAAAGATATTCCAGGAAGAAGTGACAGCTAAAGAATTGGTCAAAACAGATATAAGCAACATAACTGACCATTGGGTGTTATATGGAAACCAATTTGACAATAAACTGTTAATTAAAAAAATCTCCCAACAAATTAGAGCCCTGGACCATATGGCTTCCCTGCGGAATTCTACCAGACATTTAATGCTGAGGTAATACCCATTCTTCTCAAGCTAATCCAAAAAACAAATAGAAGAAAAACTTCCAGACTCATCCTACAAAACCAGCATCACTTTGATTCCCAAACAAGACAGAGACCCAGCAAAAAAAGAGA
>NW_021892032.1:0-639 GCF_006229205.1 Suricata suricatta
AGTAATTGAAAAACTGGGGTCAAGAGGAGAATCTCTAAAGAACAATATGCCAATTCAGAGAAATGAAGGGGCAGGTCTAGTGACTGCTTTGGAGGCCAGCAAGGAAGGACATGAAATGCAGGCACAAGAGGTCAAGCCTAAAATAATAGATGCCTGGGAGGCTGATTTTTCATCATTATTGTTATTCAAAGACCCACAGCTGTTACCTGGATCTTTGGTCCAAACCGCAGGGTTCTGTATAAGTCTATTGTGAATTTCATTAAAAGGGTTGTTCTTAAGTAACATTCTTAAAGGAATAAATGTATGGGAAAAAGACACTAAATGAGCTCAAATTTGTACATAAGTTTCCTGGATCAATGACTCAGTATCTTCGATTCCCCACCTTTATCTCACAAATAATATTAAAATGAGACAAAAAGACTTGCTACAGACAGAAGTGCCAGCCAACCCCCACCCCTTCCCCACCATGCTCATGGAAAGGGAACTGGTGTGAGTTCAATATCAGACCTTCCATCAAGCACCTCACACATCTCATCAATGCGGTTCTTAAAACAACCTTGTGAAGCAGGTAATACTTTGCCCTGAAAGGGTGGGCAATTGACGGCCAAATCCAAATCCAGCCTGCCTGTTTTTTTTTTT
>NW_021892033.1:0-639 GCF_006229205.1 Suricata suricatta
AAAGCATACTGTTAAACCACGATTTTTCAGGACATCTTTGGTTTTGGACACTTTTATTTTTGAATTAGGGAGAGATTACATAGGAGTATGGAATAGGATGTAAATAAAAACACAAGCTAGTGCTTTGTCTCAGTATTTTTAAGAAAATTTAAAATATATTTAAGTTTTCTTGTATTAAAAAGCCCTATGATTGCACATTTTGCATTTTGATAAGTAGGTTAACTGTGTTTTTAGATTGCTATAATGTCACATCCTTTTAAAATCTGCCCTACAAATTTTGTTAGGCATAAACTTAACGTTGTAGGTGAAATATTTCTAATCTGAAAACCACATATGCTGATGAAAAAAGTCAAAGAAAACACAAATCAATGTAAAGGTATCCAATGTTCATGAATTGGAAATAGTCAATATTGTTAAAATTTTCTAAATTCAGTGTAATCTCTGGCAAAAGTTCAAAGGCACTTTTTTACAGAGTTGAAACGGAAATCCTAAACTTATATGTACTTCAAAATATAGGCAAAGCAATCCTGAGAAAGATGAAAAAGCAGGAGGTATCAAATTTTCTGGTTTCAAGCCACACTATAAAGCAATAGTAATCAAAACAGTATAGTACTGGCATAAAGAAGCAGAAAAAAAAAA
>NW_021892034.1:0-639 GCF_006229205.1 Suricata suricatta
TGGAGAGCCAGACACATTGTGAGAGAGGGGAAACTGTCCATCTGGCTTATAATTGCACCCCAGGATCCCACACAGGGCTTAGCACACAGTAGGTGCTTAGCAAATCTTTGTTGAATGAACAGATGGAAACTCTACCTGTCTAGTGAACCTAGGCATATTTAATCATATAAGACTCCATTTAATCACAAATAAAATAGGGACATTAATGCCTTCCTACCTTTATTACAGATTGTTGTTAGAAAATGGTTTTTAACTATGTACAAATGTAAGTTATTATAATTAGACTTTCTCCATAAGAGCAGTATACTGATTATAAAAATGCAGCAGACATAAGAAGAGAAAAATTGTCCAAGAATAGGCTAGTAAAGCTTTGATTAACCAGAATACTCAGAGAATGGGGTGTTCCAGTTAACTGAATTACTGTTTAAGTAGGAGATAAACAGAAACACCTTTGTTTCAACTCACAATGGGTCTGCAATTCCTTGCCCTAGGAAGAACAAACTTACTAAGTGTACCGTTAATAGTTAAGGATACCGCTGCATCTTTTGGTCATTGTTCTGCACACCATTGTTTCTATAGTGATAAAAGTCACTGACTTCAGGACATAGCTGAGAAGTGGCTCTGTTATCCTGTGGGCAT
>NW_021892035.1:0-1406 GCF_006229205.1 Suricata suricatta
AGCTATTTTTGTGTATGTGCAAAATGGGATTTACCATTCACCTATAAGTTTTTCTTTACTAAAAAGCTTCAGATGCTTTAATGCTTTTGTCCTGTTTCTCAGAAGTGGCACTTAGAGTCATCTGAAACTTGGCATCACTTGAGCCGTAAGGATGAGCTCCCCAGGACAGAATTTTGTCCTACTTTGTGTGCTATTCCTAAATTCTTAACTACAGGGTGTGGCACTGAATCACTGGGTAATTTAGAGTATATTGCCCATAAAGATAGCCAGCTTATTCAGGCAACTTTTGCAAAGCCCATCCCCCAAGCAGGTGAGGGGTGCATGCTTTTGCTCCCTTTGTGTCCTATTAGCACCCTGTCACAGAGCCTTGTGCCCTACTACTTCAGCTGTTGACATGTAGGCTTCTGAGGTCACAAGCCACGCCCAATTTGTTTGTAGCTCCCATGCCTAGGGAATGCCTGAGCTGTTGGTTGAAATGAACTAGTTAGAGCATATTCTCTGGTGAGATCATGTTTTTCTTGAAACGAAGAATCTCACTTATACTGTACAACGTCAGGTATAACCTGCAGACCGCTTACAGTGTTTACAAGGGCTCATACTTGGGATAAAGCCCACAGGATAAATCATGTGAAATGATTTAATGCCATGGTTTTCTCTCCTGGATAGGATAAAGATGGAAAACCCCTCCTGCCAAAAGAGCCCAAGGAATCACTTCCAGTAAGCAAACCACTTTTCTCTGAGTAGATCTTTCTTGTTTGGTCCTGATTGTTAGTTCTGGAAAAGCATAGCCTTCATTTTAATAAGTCGATTGGCTGTAAGTAGTGATATCATTTGAAGAGTGAGCAAACAGTTGAGATGGCGATTGTTGACACATTTTCTGGTTCTTACAGCCCATGAGTGAAGACTTCCTTCTTGATGCTTTGTCTAAGGACTTTACTGGTTCCCCAGACTCTTCATCTCTTGTAAGTCTGAAACTCCTGGTTTTATTTCCTTACTTTATGGTGGCAGAAAGAAATGGAAACTGGTGACTTAGAATCTGACTTTGGAGCTGAGGAAATAATCATAAAATTAAAGGCTTTCAACCCATTGTACCCATGAAATATGTTGCATCCTGAAAGTGTGTCAGCACAGTAGACATTTGCAACAATGTAACTAATTGAACCAAGGAGTGTACACTCTATTAAGTACACCTGTTAAAAGAGAATTTAAAATTTATCCAAAGGTACATCTCAAATAATTTTACCTGTTAATATTTTTACAATTAATCATTTTCCATAATTACCTCCTAGGAAAACTTAGCTCTGAGTAGAATAGATAGTTCCGCAAAGAGAATTCTGTTACTAGAAATTTTAGGAAGTGTTGGGTAATGGTAAGCAGGTTTCTCTACTACAGGATTTAAAAGAAAA
>NW_021892036.1:0-639 GCF_006229205.1 Suricata suricatta
TATATATTTAGTTCTATAAATTTCTCAGCACTAAATTTCTGTGTTCATTGCATTGCATTTCATATATTTTTTTCCTTGAAACTTTATCTTTAACCCATTGGATTTTTAGAAATGCACTGTCTAGGTTCCAAGTATATGGAGGTTTTCCTATTATATTTTTTATATTGGTTTCTAATTTGATTCCATTACAATCACAGAACATACTCGGTATGATTTCAAGTATCTTAAATTTGTCTATGTTCGTTTTGTGGCCCATGCTATGATCTATCTTGCTATGTGTTCCATGGGCACTTAAAACAAATGTTTATTCTCAGGTTGTGGGGTAAAATAAATGTTGACAAGATCTTAAAAGTTAATGTTGTTGACTTCATTTATACCCTTTCTGATTCTTTGTCTGTTTGTCAATTATTGAAAAAAGGGTGCTGAATTCTCCCACAGTATTGTGAATTGTCTGTTTATTTTTTAATTTTTATTATCTCCTGTTTCAGATATTTGCACCTTTATTATTCCAAGTATATACAATTAGCTTTGCTATATCACCTTATTGTATTCACCCTTTAATCATTATACAATGTCCTTCTCTGTCTCTGGTAATTTTCTTTGTTATGAAATCTCTTTTATAACATTTTAATTAAAAAA
>NW_021892037.1:0-639 GCF_006229205.1 Suricata suricatta
GGGGAAGGAGCTGGAGCCACTGATGAATAGGACACTGTTTTAGCCAGCCAGGATCTCACACACAACTGGGCTAGGGCACGTGTGTGCACACGTACAGTTAGTAGTTATCTGCTCCAGGACCTGGGCAACAGGTCACATGGATATGGCGGGCACACACGTTGGTCGATAAATTAGGATCACAGAGCTTCATGGAAAAGATGATGCATTTAGAAAACTATGTCTCAGGAGGCCCCCCCTCTCTCTGCCAATATCGCTGGAATTGGGTTAAAATTATAACACCCCATTTTAAGGCCTTACTGGGGCACCTTACTACATAAAACATTATGTCAAAAAGAAGGGTGAAGAATGTCATCTGACTTGCAGGACTGGAAAAGCCAAATCATAAATCAATGGGAGGGCAGACATGGGCTTGTAACACACACAAGAGCTTACTACATATTACAATGAACTGTACGCAAATCAAAAAACTATGACATCAAAACATCACTGAATAAATAATAAAAAGCAAATTACTATACAAATTGTACAGCATAACCCCACTTGTGTTAACAATGAAAAGATATATAAGTGCCTATATATGTAAAGAAACCTAAGAGACTTAAGATGGCATTTTCAAAATAAATAAGGGGCACCTGGGTG
>NW_021892038.1:0-639 GCF_006229205.1 Suricata suricatta
GCCCCTGTGCCCCTTGCCGGCCCAGACCGGGGAGGGTCCCATCGGAAACGTCAGCAGCCTTCACCGCGGAGACTGCCGTCCCGGGGTCTCTGGGCCTCTGCCGAGGGCGCGGAAGGAGGCTTTCACCAAACTGTCCCGACGGCCGCCTGCCCAGTACCAACCGCTCCGGTGACGTGCTCCGTCTTGGGAAGGTGGACCCAGACACGTGTCTGGACATGGATGGGACAGGTGCCCCCATGAGGTGGGAAGAGGCCAGGAGGAGCGCCGAGGCCGAAGGGGCAGGAGCCCGTGGGCAGACACGTGGAGTTACCTCCCCTTCCCCCAACCTCCTGGAAAGACTGCAAAGTGATTTTAAAGCACAGATTGGAAAGGATGAAGGGAGCAGAAGGCTCCGCAGCGAAGCCTGGGACTTCGGGGAGAGAATGGGGGTCTGGAGCTCAGGCCGCCCGGGAAGCCGGTCCTGCCTGGCGGGGAGGCGGGCCCTGCGCACTGAGGCCAGAGAGCTTCCAGAAGCAGGGCTGCAGGGGCTCCTGGACGCCCAGGGGAAGGTCTGCCGCGGATGGCTGTCTGTGTGCTTGGGTAGCAGCCTGGACCCCCAACCCACCTCCCCCACCTGCAGCTGCACCGTCCTGAGTGGAG
>NW_021892039.1:0-639 GCF_006229205.1 Suricata suricatta
TATGAATGAAGTCTGGTTGGGTTTTCAATCTGCCCCAAAACAAAATGTCTATGTTTTGTCTTTATCAAGTCTTTGATTACTTAAGAAAACTAAATCTTCTCAATATTAAAAGACTAGCCAACAACTAGATACCCTTCTGTAGAATCTCTTATTGCCACCTGGGTTAAATAGATAATTAAACATTAAGTTTTATAGTGGTCTGCAATCCTACTTAGGCATGTGCTTTAAACTTTCTGATTTTTGGGGCGCTCGAGTGGCTCAGTTGGTTAAGTGTCCGACTTTGGCTCAGGTCATGATCTTAGGATTTGTGGCTTTGAGCCCCATGTTGGGCTCTGTGCTAATGGCAAAAAGCCTGTAGCCTATTTCAGATTCCTTGTTTCCCTCTCTCTCTGCCCCTCCCTTGTTCGCACTCTGTCTCTCTCACTCTCAAAAATAAATAAACAGTAAAATTTAAAAAAACGATTTAATAGAATTTCTTAGGATTTCTTTGTTAAGAAATTAATAGTGTAATAAGAAGCCATAGTGTGCAGGAAGGGGAAAAAACTGCAGCCGAGTTGATCCAGAGAGTGAGGTCTTCTCACTCCCAGAAATAAATCAGGGTGGGCTGGGCGGCTTGTCAGGGTACATTTACACTTCAGT
>NW_021892040.1:0-639 GCF_006229205.1 Suricata suricatta
ATTAAAGAATAATAGCTTCCTTTTTAAGCCATATTATCATTTTCTCCCAGCCCTATAGATTTGATCAGGTCACTGCAGAATTGCATCATTATAAAAAATCATTCTGAATTGTTCATCAAGACTGAAGTAACGTAAATTGTTGTCTAGGATCTGTGAAGAAAAGTTTTGCTTAGCACCTGAATGGTATGAAGAATATAGCCAAGGGGCATCTGGGTGGCTCAGTCAGTTAAGCATCTTGATGTCAGCTCAGGTTGTGAGATTGAGCCCCGCCCCGCATCAGGCTCCATGCTGTGCTGAGTGTGGCGTGGAACCTGCTTGAGATTCTCTCTGCCCCATGTGCACGTGCGTGCCCTCTCTCTCAAAATAAACACCATTAAAAAAGAATAAGGGCGTCCGTGTGGTTTTTGTTTGTTTTGGGGGTCTTTTTGTGGGTTTTTTGTTTTTGTTTTTGTTTTTGAGAGAGAGCACAAGAGCACAAGCAGGGAGGGGCAAAAGGAGAGGGAGAGAAAGAATTCCAAGCAGCCTCCATGCCCGGAGGGGAGTGGACATGGGGCTTGGTCCTATAACAGTGAGCTCATGACCTGAGCCAAAATCTAGAGGCAGATGCTTAACTGACTGAACCGCCCAGGTGCCCCAAAA
>NW_021892041.1:0-639 GCF_006229205.1 Suricata suricatta
GAGGTGCCTCAATAACACTGTTTCTAATTAGCCATGCTGACCTCCTTACATTTGCTTTGCAAATACATAGAATCACATGGTTTTTGACCGCAAGCCTACAAAGTTAACTTCTCCCTAAAAACTTTCCTAAGCCATCTTGGTGGAAACTTTAATATTGTCCATTTGTTAACCCAAGGCTAGGAAACTATGGCTAAGAATTACTCTTGATAAAATTTTTCCAGCAGCACTTGTAAATATGCATGAATTCATTCTTTTTTGGAGGTCCTTATAATTTGCTCAGGTTTCTTCTCTCTCAAGAAGTGATTTTATTACCATTAATGAAGTTGGCACCTTCAGAAAACAGACTACCACAACTCACACCATTAGAAGTAGACCTTTTGAATATTTATTCACTATTAAGGAAACTGGATTTTTTAATTTTAAGACTCCTCAAAATGAAATCACTAGGAAAAGAAGGTTTCACTGGAGTATATCAAACATATTTTTATTTTTATTTTTTAATGTTTTTATTTATTTTTGATACAGAGAGAGACAGAGCATGAGAGGGGAGGGGCAGAGAGAGAAGGAGACAGAACTAGAAGCAGGCTCCAGGCTCTGAGCCAGCTGTCAGCACAGAGCCTGACGCGGGGCTCGAACCCA
>NW_021892042.1:0-639 GCF_006229205.1 Suricata suricatta
GTTCAAACCCACAAACCATGAGATCATGACCTGAGCCAAAGTAGGGTGCTTAACCGACTGAGCCATCCAAGAGCCCCGACATTAATTATTTTTGATGTTCAAAATGTACCAAATGTGTAATGTGGGAACCTCTTTAAACCTGCTCCTGTATCCGTCTGATATTCAATTGCTTCTTTGTTTTCCTTTATTTTGTTTCCATTCTTGATCCAGATTTGCCTTGTATTTTTTCTGCTCAGACTTAGCACTGGTCCTTTCACCAGGGATATATGACTCTTTGTAGTAGGTAATAGTAATTAAACACAAATGGTGTTTAAAGACAATGGTATTAAAACACAAACATCTAGGTGCTAGCTCTATAATTATTACTGGAGTGTCATTGCATTTAGACTTTTTCAGTGTAACAGGGCTGGGAATGTTGATGTTAACATGCAATTTAAATCATAGGGCTTTGTTCTGATTAATTTCATTTTATATTTGTATATTCACTATAAGAAAAATAAAAATAATACTTAATATAATATAAATTTATATATTAAAATACATATATCTTTGTATATTTAATATGAAGGTCAAGATTACCATATAAATATTTCTAAAATAAATAGAGCTATAAAGTAGAAGGAATTTTTGAACTTATAT
>NW_021892043.1:0-639 GCF_006229205.1 Suricata suricatta
GACTGAGCCTCCCAGGCACCACTGCCAAAGCATTTAAAAGGGAAAGACTAATTTTTTAAAAAATGGTACTTACTAACGATGTTTATCCCAGAATTATAAATGCTCTATAGAATGCACAGTAGAAAGACAATGCATGCTCTTTAATATAAAAGAAATGAATGAGTAAAGAAATTTATGATATAATGCCACTTGTTAAGTTAAATTAAAATTAATAGATGGTTAAATTATTTTTAGCAAGTAATTTGGATTGGGTTATTTAGGAAGTTTGTTCTCACCAATTCTTATCCTCCCAATGAACTGTTGGGAGTTTTCTCTTTTCCCTAAAATCAAGGGTTGAATTTTATGAATTAAGATTATTTGTTCCTGTGTTCTTTTTTCTTCAATGGTGTAGATTTTTAGTTTGTGTTCTTTTACCTGCAAAATATCTCTGTGAAATAATGGTAACTTAGCAGAGGTAGTATTAGAATTTTTTTCTTTAACAAATTTTATACCAAATTATTATGACATTATTGTGATACCAAGTAACTGACAATTCAGTTAAACTGGCCCTGAAACTGCTCTGTGCCTGAAAAGTTAGTCAAATTGCTCAAGTACAGGATTCCCATTTATGACCCCTCACCTTAAAATCATCTATGCAGG
>NW_021892044.1:0-639 GCF_006229205.1 Suricata suricatta
ATGATTTCAGTTTGTGGGTTTGAGCCCCGCATTGGGTTCTTTGGTGACAGCTCAGAGACCGGAACCTACTTTGGATTCTGCATCTTCTGTCTCTCTGACTCTCCCCTGCTCACACTCTGTCTCTCTCTAAAATAAATAAAACATTAAAATTAAAAAAAACAAAACTCCTAATTATATGAGGTGATAGGTAAGTTAATTAGTTAGATTTTATAGACTATGTGTATCTTTAGAACTGAAATAAATTTCCTTTAGGCAACCTATAGTTGAGTCACTTTTTTTTATTTATCCAGTCACTCTGCCTTTCAATGGGTGTGTTCAATTCATTTACATTTAGGGTGATTATTAATATGTAAGGGTTTGCTACTGTCATTTTTTTTTTTGCCTTTTGGTTACTTTGTATCTCCATTGTTTATTTTTCTTTCTGTTTCTGTCTACTTTTATAAGTTAGTGGTTTTTATGTGATTTTTTTCAGTCTCCCATTTTTTTGTATTTCATATCCCTGCTCTGAATTTTTGCTTGTGGCTACTATGAGGTTTATGTAAAAGTCTCATAGCCAAAATAGCCCTTCATCTGCTGATAGCTATTTATCTTCATTAGCCTATCAAATTTGCATCTATCTACTCTGCCCATTTTATATTT
>NW_021892045.1:0-639 GCF_006229205.1 Suricata suricatta
GACTTTAGCTCAGGTCATGATCTTGCAGTCTGTGAGTTCGAGCCCATCATGGGGCTCTGTGCTGACAGCTCAGAGCCTGGAACCTGCTTCAAATTCCATGTCTCCCTCCCTCTCTGCCTCTCCATCCCTCTCTCTCTCTCTCTGTCTCTCTCTCTCTCAGAAATAAATATTAAAATTTTATAAAAAGGACAATCTTCAGTATTAAAAGAGTAATATGGAAGGCAGTATCACTAGAATCTAAAAGACTTTGTAAAATAATGAGTTAACACTGAAAACAGATAAAAGTGTCCATGTGGCCAAATGAGGTTGGTATTAAATGTTTAATAGCCTGTATATAACCTTGAGCATTAGAATCCAATGACTTGGATACAAGCACTTAAGGAGATAATGAGTCCAGTTCAGTGTTTGTCAGAAAATATTACCAAACTTTCAAGTCCTCGTGGAAAGCATTAAAACACTTCTTGGCTCTGAATCAGAAAAGGGTTCTGTTGGAGTTGATCCAAAAAAAACAAAAAAACAAAACAAAAACCTAACTGTAATATGATGGCAAACCTAGGTGACTTGAACTTGGCCTAAAAATCCAAGTTCCAGGAAAGAACTTGCTATTAAATTGGTCGTGCCAAACTTTTAAAAGTTTAT
>NW_021892046.1:0-1406 GCF_006229205.1 Suricata suricatta
CCTTAGATATCAAAAGTAGTCAAGTTGAGCTTTTTAGATCAGGCTTAATGCATCCATTTTTCTTCTATTTTAGCACTTTAGAGAATGTATACTTGTCCATTAAAATATTCAGACTGAAATCTAAATGTACAATTTAGTTCATTGTGTGATTTCATTAGCCCACTTACTGAATTAGAGCCATGTAACATTTAGCTAATTAAGTAAAAAAAATAATTTAAATGTTTGATGTGAATAAATGTAATTTAATTATAACACTCCAAAATCACTTTGGTACTTCTACAACTCTACCAGATTTTTAGCTTTATAATATAAAAAATGCATGAATTACTATTTAAATCTGTATAAGCCTATATTGACCCATTAGTCAAACTCCCTCATTTTATAGTTGCAGAAATTGAAAAATAATAAATAATGAAGCTATTTTCAATCAACATTATGATTTTTCTTTGGTAAAATATCGTATTTCATCTATTTTAGTTAAGAAGAATATTGAATATTATTGGAAAGGTTTGAATCATATATGCAAGTTAGGTATTATAAATTAGATGTTTAATCAAACCTAGCGAAGAATCTAATACCATACATTATACTTGCATTTAATTTTTTTAATGGGGAAGAGATTTCTGAACCACATTCAACAAAACTCTTTCTGTAGTGATAGAAAGAGGGGTGGAGGAAAGGAAAGGAGACGGGACCAGAAAGTTGTGGGCCCTCCACTCACACTCTGCAGAAACAGAAGACAAAAATTTTTAGATAGACACGTTTTACAAACTGACAATTTCTTATAACCACAGTCAGTTTGAATTTTCAATGTTTGAACCTCTTGTTTCACTGTTTCTCTAATGTATTTTCTTCTCTATATTTTCTTATAGCTTTTAGTATCTGGGAGATTTCACATTGTTTAAATCTGAACAGAGCTTTATAACCAAATAATAGTTCTAAGTTGTTTTAAACTCTTTTTTAAGTTTCATAAACACCTATGTTCTCTCCTCTCTTAAATTTTTCTTATAATCTTTATCATTTGATATTAATAAGATACACTGTTTGCTATCCTCCAAAGGAAGGCATTCCCTTTCCTTCGTCAGTGCTCTGCCTTTTCCCTAAAATCTCTTTTCACTTCTCTAGTTAAGACAAAAGTCACTTCCTCCATAATGATTTCCCCATTGCCTTCAAGTAAGAGTATCTGCGGTCCCACTAGGTGTTTCTAATTTCTTTGTCTCAGCTTTAATATCACTCACAGGACCATGTCTGGCACAAAGATACATAAAATATATTGAGTATAATCTATCAACATTTGATTGTTATCACAAATTGAGAAACTGTATGCTGTCACTGTGTATTATTCTTTGATTGAGTCTGTTTTGTGCTGAGGCAACAATAAGAGCAAGCTAAATATAAATGAAGCA
>NW_021892047.1:0-639 GCF_006229205.1 Suricata suricatta
GTGTGTGTGTGTGTGTGTGTGTGTGTGTGTATAAATATTCTAAGATCTCTGGGAGATTCCTAGTATAATGGTTAAAAAAGAAAAAAAGGGAATGCTGGAATCAGCTTACACACATTAGGATCCTGGCTGCTACCTCTGTGAACTTGGGCAAGTTTCATAACCTCTCCAAGCCTCCATTTTTTTCAAATATAAATTGGGAAGAACAGTACCTATCTCCTAGGTACTTTTGTATGAAGCCTTTAATACAGAGCCTGGCCCAGATTTGGTTACTAATAGTGGTACTTAGTAACACTATGGTCATAACCCTGGTGTTATGGGTCCGTTCACTGCTGTACAGGCAACAAGACAGACACAGAGGCTCCTGTTTCCTAGGGCAGGTGAGGAGACACACCTTGAATTTCCCATTGCCTTGAGTTCCAGACCATTCAGCCTCCCTCGCGCAGGCTGACACTCAGGGGAAGAATTTTGCTTCAAAGTCATCAGATAGTATTTTGTGATCTAAGGCGGCCAGATGGGGTAGGTTTAGAGCCTGTGGGCAAACTCCCATTCAGATTCTGATTTACAAATTTGGTGGAAGTGTGGAGAAAGATGTATTGGGCTTGGAGGAGAAACCAAAGATAGGGTTGTCCAGTAAGAAAG
>NW_021892048.1:0-639 GCF_006229205.1 Suricata suricatta
TGTTCTCGTGCCCACCATTGTGGATCTAGTTCTCAAAGAGTCGGTCTGGTGTCACAGACATCTTGAGACCTCTCTGCCAACCACAGTATATTCCAGATTGTGTCCCAGGCCCCTTTTGCTTAGCAGAAAACTCTGTCAAGACAGTAGCCCCCCAACATACAACCTGATGGGTCCCTCACCTGCCCACACCTGCCAGCTGTAAGGACAGCCTGTGATCAAACAGGCCTGGAGGAAAACCACAGGCCAGGGAGGCCGTGGGGGTGTCTCAAAGAGAGAGCTCCAGGAGGGCGGTGACGGGACTGAGGCTCCTGCGAGGTGATCTGGGGCTGGAGGGCAGGCAGTGTGGTTTTGCTTTGAGTGGGGGGCTGGTGGGGAGGTCCTGTGTTGTGGGCTGCTGGCCTTTTATCCAGAAGTAGAAGGAGCATGTGTTGGTGCAAATGGCAGGATTTCCTTCCTTTTAAGGCTCGGTGGTGTTTCGTTGCATGGACATAACACATTTCCTCTATCCCTCCATCCACCGATGAGACACTGGTTGTGTCCACAGTGTGGCTACTGCGAAGAAGGCCATGGTGGACACGTGGGTGCAGACCACACTTTGAGATCCCGATTCGGTGTTTGGGGGGGACAGATACGCAGAAG
>NW_021892049.1:0-639 GCF_006229205.1 Suricata suricatta
ATGCCCACAGGATAACAGAGCCACTTCTCAGCTATGTCCTGAAGTCAGTGACTTTTATCACTATAGAAACAATGGTGTGCAGAACAATGACCAAAAGATGCAGCGGTATCCTTAACTATTAACGGTACACTTAGTAAGTTTGTTCTTCCTAGGGCAAGGAATTGCAGACCCATTGTGAGTTGAAATAAAGGTGTTTCTGTTTATCTCCTACTTAAACAGTAATTCAGTTAACTGGAACACCCCATTCTCTGAGTATTCTGGTTAATCAAAGCTTTACTAGCCTATTCTTGGACAATTTTTCTCTTCTTATGTCTGCTGCATTTTTATAATCAGTATACTGCTCTTATGGAGAAAGTCTAATTATAATAACTTACATTTGTACATAGTTAAAAACCATTTTCTAACAACAATCTGTAATAAAGGTAGGAAGGCATTAATGTCCCTATTTTATTTGTGATTAAATGGAGTCTTATATGATTAAATATGCCTAGGTTCACTAGACAGATAGAGTTTCCATCTGTTCATTCAACAAAGATTTGCTAAGCACCTACTGTGTGCTAAGCCCTGTGTGGGATCCTGGGGTGCAATTATAAGCCAGATGGACAGTTTCCCCTCTCTCACAATGTGTCTGGCTCTCCA
>NW_021892050.1:0-639 GCF_006229205.1 Suricata suricatta
GGGGAAGGAGCTGGAGCCACTGATGAATAGGACACTGTTTTAGCCAGCCAGGATCTCACACACAACTGGGCTAGGGCACGTGTGTGCACACGTACAGTTAGTAGTTATCTGCTCCAGGACCTGGGCAACAGGTCACATGGATATGGCGGGCACACACGTTGGTCGATGAATTAGGATCACAGAGCTTCATGGAAAAGATGATGCATTTAGAAAACTATGTCTCGGGAGGCCCCCCCTCTCTCTGCCAATATCGCTGGAATTGGGTTAAAATTATAACACCCCATTTTAAGGCCTTACTGGGGCACCTTACTACATAAAACATTATGTCAAAAAGAAGGGTGAAGAATGTCATCTGACTTGCAGGACTGGAAAAGCCAAATCATAAATCAATGGGAGGGCAGACATGGGCTTGTAACACACACAAGAGCTTACTACATATTACAATGAACTGTACGCAAATCAAAAAACTATGACATCAAAATATCACTGAATAAATAATAAAAAGCAAATTACTATACAAATTGTACAGCATAACCCCACTTGTGTTAACAATGAAAAGATATATAAGTGCCTATATATGTAAAGAAACCTAAGAGACTTAAGATGGCATTTTCAAAATAAATAAGGGGCACCTGGGTG
>NW_021892051.1:0-639 GCF_006229205.1 Suricata suricatta
GTTTCATAGACTTGGTATTTGTGCTTAAGATAAGAATGGAATACATGTACACACACACACATGCAATGTTAAGGTAAGCAAGTGAGTTTTAATTTTATTTGACCTTGAGTTTGGACATCAAATATGAATCTGGATTTCTAAGAGAACAGGGTTGTGTTTTTTTAAGTTTATTTATTTTGAGAAAGAGACCATGCCCAGTGAGGGAGAGGCAGAGAGAGGGAGAGAAGGAGCATCCCAAGTAGGCCCCACATCGTCAGCACAGAGCCTGATGCAGCACTCGAGATCATGAACTATGAGATCATAACCTGAGCCTGAATAAAGAGTTGGACTTTTAATCCACTGAGCCATCCAGGCACCCCCTGATAAGTTGAGTTTTTAACTAAGTTTGTTAAATAGGGAAAACCCAAAGAGGATGTTCGAAGGTCATTTTCAAATGATCATCCCCGATAAAAATGTTCTTTGAACTTAAATTAGATAGGCATAGGCATAACTTAATGCCTATGGCATGAATTTAATTATTAGGTAAGCAAAATTTAATTGCAATAGGTTTACAATGCATATGTAGCTCATCATGTCTTCTCTATTTGGCTCATTTCGGATTTTCTCAGGTTATTATCTTAGGAAGAGAATTTAAGATGC
>NW_021892052.1:0-639 GCF_006229205.1 Suricata suricatta
TTAGAGTGTTTGCTCATTTATCTAAGAATTTTTTATTAGTCTTTGATTTTGACACAGAACTTAAAAATCTAAGACAAGTAGCAGAGAATAAAATGAGTATAAGAAATATCAGTGTGGTCCTTTAAGAATGAATAGTTAATGACTGAAGCTAAGGTTTCTTGGGTAGTAACCCCATAAAATTTATGACTCAGAATTCTAACCTTTTAATCCCTTGGTTAAAATATTTCTTTACTGTAATAAATAATTTGGAGAACTAAATAGGACTTGGAGGACCAAGAGCTTTAACTGACTGATTAAGCTGAAGGATTATGTCTATTTATGCAAAGCAAAGTTCATTGAGAGAGGGGATTAACCTCAAAATTTCCAGGTAATTGACAGAAAAAGCAAGTGTATTTAAGTTACGTGGATAGTTACTTTTGAGTTTTTCTCATGGAATTTCTTTCTTTCTTTTCTTTTCTTTTTTTTTAATTTTTGGAGTAGGAGGGTGTTAGATTTGGAAAATATTCACAGTTTATTCAATTAGAATTTTCAATTAAAGTTCAATTCTTCCCTCTAAATTATTTTATTTGTTTTTAAAATGTATTTATTTATTTTTGAGAAACTGAGTGGGAGAGGGGCAGAGAGAGAGAGAATCCCAAC
>NW_021892053.1:0-639 GCF_006229205.1 Suricata suricatta
CCTCCAAGCTGGCCTCCTCACCCCTTTCCCTTCCTCCCCTGACACCGGCCTCTTGGAACCTCCCCCACACTCGGCATGGTCAGGCACCCTGTCGATGTGCGTCCCTGCCCTCACACTTTTGTACTACAGAGCGGCTTTCAGAAGGTCACAGGGTAATCTGGGTGACGCAGAGACAAAGTCGTCCACGTCCCCACATCCTTACACACACACACACACACACACACACACACACACACACACACACACACACCCCTATTCGTAGGAGGTAGCAGGTCTCATGCTTCCGTGAATGGGCAGGGAAAGATCCAGGGCCTGACAGAGACAGTGAGGAGGGAGTCCCTGAGGTCAGGGAAGACGTCCTGAGGGCAGCAGAACCAGAAGCAGAGCACTGAGCGAGATTCGCCATCAAGTGATGTCTTACGTGGACAGCATTCAGAGACTTGCCGTCCCTTGAATCAGTGCTGTATCCTTTCAAAAAAAATTTTTAATGTATTTTTATTTTAGAGAGAGAGACACACACACACAGAATCAGAAGCAGGCTGCAGGCGCAGAACCCGACACGGGGCTGGAACTCACAGACCACGAGATCATGTCTTGAGCCGAAGGTGGACGCTTAACCGACTGAGCCACCTGGGCGCC
>NW_021892054.1:0-639 GCF_006229205.1 Suricata suricatta
TCACCTGAGCCCTGTGCTCTGGCCATGATTATGAAATCCCTCCACCATTTGGTGTTCCCAGCATGCGCTAACCACAAAAGACCACCCTGCTCTCTCATATTCTCACATAAGACCCACCTCCACCCTTCCGTATGTGACTTCCGTAAGACTTGCAATGACTTCTTATTTACTTGCCTCAATAGCCCCCCCAAAGCTTCTCATGAATGCATGCTCCTCCTGTTGCAATAGCTTGTGTAAAACCATCCCATTCATTGTTCGTGCATTTTGTCTTTCACTTAGGAATTCTTTCCTCCATTTTATTCTTGAGTAAACTGAAACTTACCCCAAACCACGCAGACAAACATGGCTAGCATTTGGCCTCAAGAGTAGCTGTGGAGCAAGACTCCAAATTTGTGTCCATTTTACTTGAGACATGTGTTGCCATGTCAGAATCGTTGGGTTAGCTGAAGACTTTCCCAGGAAAGGGCTCTCTGAGAGAACAGTGCTCTTGGCTGGGTAAGTCAACACTTCCTAGGGATAGAGGTCCTCGTGTTTTATAAACTGAAGAACTCAGCATTCCAGCCAATGTTCTTTTCCTCTGTATCTCTGTGTAGGTCAAATTTGTCAGAAGCAAACACTTGCAGTTCTTCCAGAAGCATC
>NW_021892055.1:0-639 GCF_006229205.1 Suricata suricatta
AAGGCCTGCCCCTCAAGTGAGCACCTTTAGTCCATAAGCCCTCGCAACTCTTCGAAGGCAGAGGCAATAGGATTCTGATGTTCAGGCTGACTTTTAGGAGTCATCTTTTCACCTCACCCCCCAACATCAACGTGTACTTTAAACAGGTTTCTCCTAAGTAGCATGGTTATTTTTATATCAGTCTGCAAGAAAGGAAAAATATAAAATGTGATAATGGAGTTTGAACAAGATATTCTAGACCCTGAAACTCTGTGGGCCAATGCTACCCAAAACCTGGCAGAATTCCTAGAGAAGGAAAAAACAATGATTAGGTGAGAAAGAACACTCTCTAATTGGCTTAACACAACTGGTAAACAGATGTTGTCATATTATGATCATGTGCTTTTTCTGGTATAAAAAGTTCAGTAATTAACACAAGTAAATCACTTCTGCAAAATCTAATTTCATGTTTTAACCCAGGAAAATGCAAAGGAGCTAGCTTAAAAAATTTTTTTTTAGTGCTAAGACTTTTATACCTCAAATTTCCAAGGTAAATTGCTAAAGGGGGTCCTCATTATTGGTATATACTTATGTGCAGCTAATTCCTCTTAACATTTCACCAAAGACTCATTCCTACATAATTACCTCTGATCAACACTA
>NW_021892056.1:0-639 GCF_006229205.1 Suricata suricatta
AGTTACCAAGAAAGGGAAAATGCCGGATCTCATACGTCCTGACCCTGCGCTATGACTATGGCCCCTCAACACCCCCTAGTAACAGTCTCTACTCTGATGTCCTGCCCGCAGCTCCCTTGCAGACTATTAAATACACTTTTATCTCTTTTGTTCTGCCGTGGGTCAATTCTCTCACCACCTGTGCTGCTGGCCTGCGCCCAATCGGAGCACCCTACATTTAGTGGCCCTCTCATCCAGCCGACGTACCCACATTGAATACCTTGTACATTTAACTCTGCTTCAGACCTCAGAGATATACCAAGAAGTAGATACTTTTTTTAAAAACAAGGATTAAAAACACCAAGTAAAGAATCTGCAATTTTCTAAAGCCAGAATTCTTAACCTGTGGTTTCTGAACCCCTCAAGGGGCCCATAGATAGAATTCAGAGGATTTGAAAATGGGGGGGGGGGGATTTTATTCTTATTTTCACCAGCTTGTAACTGAAATTTTGCACTTTCTTCTATTTTGAATGTAAGCAATAGACCATAATAGGAGTAGAAACTTTGCCACCAAGAAAAACTACGTCTCTCACACACCATTGTTTTAGAGATCACAAAACACTGTTGATACAGATTACTATTTTGAAATTACGGAATGAT
>NW_021892057.1:0-1406 GCF_006229205.1 Suricata suricatta
TTTTTCAGGAATTTAAAAGTAATGTTAATTAAGAAAATGATAATAATTTTGAGTATATTAATATAAAACATCTACATCTATCAAATATCCTTTGTTATGCATCTGAGTTAGAGGAAATCATATTGTATGCCTAGCACAGGTAAATTTATTTTAAAAATTTTCAAGCATAAAGAAGAGAAACATGTTTATAGAGTACTTACTTTTTTTGAAGTTTATTTATTTATTTTGAAAGAGAGTGCACAAGTAGGGAAGGGGAGGAGACAGAGGGAGAGAGAATCCTAAGCATCTCACAAATGGCAAGATCATGAACTGAGCCAAAATCCAGAGTCAGATACCCAACCAACTGTGCCATCCAGGTGCCTCTAGAGTACTTACTTTTCTATATTCATATATTTATATGTGGAATTATCTAAAAGTAGATATAATATTTGATTGAAAACTCCTTAAGTAGCATAATTTATGGCATCCTGGCATATTCAGAATTTCTCATTGGCTGGATGACCATGAACACGTAGCTTTATCTCCATGATTTGGCACTCTGCCATCTCTCTGACTTCATCCTTTCTCATCTCCCCTCCACGACATACTCTGTTCTGAGCACTCAGAGTACTATTTTGGTTAGTACCTCCATCTGTAATGCTGCTCCACAGACATCTCACAACACAGCTCATTCCTTCACCTATTTTGTATCTTTGATCAAAAGTCATCCTCTCAGTGAGGCTTTCTGCCTTACTGGAATTTACATTAACTTATGCTGTTCAGCCAAATTCTGCTCCCAAATTCTGATTCAGTGTTTTTAATGTCCTTCAAACCTTTATAATTCCATAAAATTTGTATCTTTTTTTATTGTCTGCTTGCAATACAGAAATGTACTGTCCATGAGGCAGATATGTTTGTCTGTGTCACTCAGGTATCTCTGGCATTTAGCATACTGACTGGAACCTCATAGATATTCAAAGAATATTTGCTGAATGAATGGATATATGGAACTTTTTGAAATAGCAAGCTTACAAATTAATCTGCACTTGGAAAATAGCACAGTAGATGTTTCCCTTGCTTTACTAAATAAATCGTGATTTTTGAACGGTAAGAGAGTGGAATTAATCAGAAACTTAGAACATCGCCATGCATTTATTTGGCAATGCTCCTCATCTTGTTGGCTATTGTCACCTTGACGGCTATTAAGGGATACAAGACTATTTTTGATGAACATCATTGTTGTTCCAATATTCCTTTTATCAGTTAATGTCAAATGACTGTCCCTAACTATGTAAAACATTATGGATCACTTCAATTTTTAAAAAACGTATTTCATGAATTTTTAAACACAACTTGAAAGCTACAGACAGAAGTTATATTCTGTAGTGACTTGAAAGGCTGTATAATCCACTTGATTTTTAGCTTTC
>NW_021892058.1:0-639 GCF_006229205.1 Suricata suricatta
CCCTACTGGAATCCCATAGGATGGATACTTTCCAAATAGGTTCTTTTTTTATCAGAAAAAAAGAGGGAAATTGTATGAGATATTAATCTTAGATATAGTTGATAAATAATTATTATTCCAGGACAACAGGCATAAACTGGAACTCTCCTAGGCCATTTAAGAAATATGGTCACCCTACCTATGTGGGAGAGGCTATTTGGGCACAACATGAATATTTATATTTTTACTCCAAATTGCACAGATAATCTTCAATAACATTTCTAACAGTTCCTTCAGTGCTCTTATATACACATTATATGTAACATCAAATTCACTCACAGTTTGAGCTAACTTTTTCTAGCTTAACCTTGATTTACCAGAATTTGAAGCATCCTTTTTCCCTGATTATGGTAATCATATTTTTAAAAAAACTCATGAAAAAAATAATATTAAGTAGTGTGACTAAAATAGGAATTCAAAGTCCCTCTAATTGAGCAGTCAAGAAATACATAAATGTCAGTATCTTTTAGTAGTAGAAAAACTGAGTTTTGACCCAGATGCATAGAGACAACTAGGAAATTATCCCAGTAATCCACAGGTGAAAACACCTTTTCAGGGCCTCAATTAAGGTAGTGGTTGAGGTCCTGGAAAGAAGGCTGA
>NW_021892059.1:0-639 GCF_006229205.1 Suricata suricatta
TATATTATAAATGCTTATATTAAAAAACAAGGAAAATCTAAAATCAACAACCAAACTTACAACTTAAGGAACTAGAGAAAGAGGAACAAACTTAATTCAAAGCTGGCAAAAGGAAATAATAAAGATTAGAGAGGAAATAAATGAAATCGATAATAGAAAAATAATAGAGAAAAATCATTAAACCAAAATTGGTTCACTGGAAAGATCATCAAATTGACAAACCTTTAGCTAAAAGGACTAAGAAAAAAAGAAGATTCAATTACTAAAATCTGAATATGGGGGCATTATACTGATTTCACAGAAATAAAATTAATTATAAAAGAATACTACCAACATTGTACACCAACAAATTGGTTATGTAGAATCAATGGACAAGTTCCTAAACACACAAAACCTAACAAGACCAAATCATGAAGAAATAGAAAATCTGAATAGATCTATAACTAGTAAAGAGATTGAATCAATAATCAAGTCTCCCAACAAAGAAAAGCTCTGGAGCTCATTGCTTCTCTAGTGAATTTTATCAAACATTTAAAGTACTACTAATAATGTTTCTCACATTATTCCAAAAAATTAAAAAGGAGGGAATGCTTCCTAACTCATTCTTTGGGGCCAGCATAACTTGATACCAAAGCCAGA
>NW_021892060.1:0-639 GCF_006229205.1 Suricata suricatta
GCTCCCAAAATCTACCCTCTTGAAACTTTCATTTCTGCTTGGGCACCAAACCTCAGAGTGCTTTGCTGATTAGTGTCAGGAGTGGCCTGTCCCCCTGCCCTGTCCCTGAGATGTGATTGTACCTGGTCATGGAAAAGATGAGTAAACTAGATATACCCTAATGCGACTAAGGCAAGCAACATATAATTTTCCTCCTACCTGAGCAGTTAACTGAAAACTCACTACTTTCTAGGCCTGAACGTCATTGCAAAAGTCACTACTGTGATAAATAATGTATCATTCATCTTTGGGTCTGTGAGAGCAGACATTATGTCGCCTGGGGATCCTGTTTTTCTGGGTATCTTCTCTCAGAGCTATAAACAGCCTAATGATCCTTACTCATAAAAAACTGACCTTTACTAAACAATGTTGTTTGCCTCAGGGTTAAAGGCTGCTTTCTTAAGGCTAGGCCTGAGGTTTTGTAGATCTTGGTCTTCGGCATACTATGGAAATAATACCTGCCCTACCCATATAATAGCACGAGTGCCTGTTGTAGCTGTTTTTTATGACAATCATTACTACTAGGATTGTAACTTCTGCAGAATCCATGTTCTGGAAAATTATAAAAATTATCTATGAGAAATCATTTACTAAACACAC
>NW_021892061.1:0-639 GCF_006229205.1 Suricata suricatta
CCAAGTGGGAAATGTGTTACCAGGTTCTCTGTAAGGAATATTATTTCTATTCTGTGACTACAACTATCGCTACACTATGAGTACCATTTCTACTCTCTTTAAATAATCAATTAATTCATTATTTATTAATAATATTATGTATTTCAACTATGTAATTATCATTAATAATAGTAACCTTTAATTGGTTGTTTATAATCAGCCAGACACTGCTAACACCTTTCCAGATACCACCTTGTTTAATTCTTTAGCCATCAACAAGGTGTAACCAGAGTTCTAGGTCATAGGCAAGGACATTTAGATTCAGGGGATCTCTTTACTGGCTACATTCTGGTGTCCTGTCCTCATCCTGAAGCTAGCCAGCAGCCCAGTAAGAGTTGCCTTAGTAGAATGAAATATACTCCTATCACCTAAGCAATTTCAAGGGATTTCAAAGCTCTGTGTCAAGAATAGGGAACAAAGATCAAATATTTGTTATTTATAATAAATAACAAATCATAGTGGTATCATAGTATGGCAATGTCAAAGCATGAAAAAGTTCAGAAAATCTGGTTTGCATTTAAAGTGTATGTTATAAACAGAGAATCTTTTTTTTTTAATTTCTGTCCTTGACGGAATATATTAAATAAGCAAACACCACCA
>NW_021892062.1:0-639 GCF_006229205.1 Suricata suricatta
AGGGTGTGTACTTCGCTGCAGTGAATTAAGAGGCAGGAAGATTGGAGCTGAGGGCGGAGAGAGGAGAGTGCTGGGAGTCGGGGGAGGGGGCCAAGTCCCAGTTGTGGCTGAGCTGGTCCTGGTGGGTTTTAACTATCAAATAGTTTAAAGTGATCCCTGACTCTTATGTGGTCAGGCCTGACCCTCCTTAGAGCTATGTGACTCTCAGAATGCCACCTGATAATCTAGTGCAGGTTTCTTCAGTGGAGAAAGGAACTAAGGTCCAGAAAAGTCAAGAACCTTGTGTAAGGTCCCATAGCTATTGCAAGGTAGAGCAGTCGCTGCAACTAGACCGAGGTCTTCAGTTTGCACTTTCAGTCTTTCTTGGTAACTTGGCTTTTAAAACCTTCCATCTCCGGGCACCTGGGTGGCTCAGCCAGTTAAGCATCTGACTGTTGATTTAGTTCAGCTCGTGATCTCACCGTTGCTGAGAATGAGCCCCACATTGTACTCACTGCTGTCAGTACAGAGCCTGCTTTGGATCCTTTGTTTCCCTCTCTCTGCACCTCTCTGGCTTGCAACTTCTCTCTAAAAAATAAATACACATTTAAAAAAAATCTTAACTTGGGGCGCCTGGGTGGCTCAGTCAGTTAAGGGGCC
>NW_021892063.1:0-639 GCF_006229205.1 Suricata suricatta
TTTCTTTTCTGAACTTTGGTATTCAAAAATGATCATTTTTCTTGATGTATTGATACAAAATTAAATTTTCTGTTTAATTCTCTATTAATAAAGACAAAGATTTTTTTTAAATTTTAATAGTTTATTGTCAAATTAGTTTCCATATAACACCCAGTGCTGTTCGCCACAAGTGCCCTCCTCCTTCACCACCGCCTCCCCCTTCAACCCTCGGTTTGGTTCCTTTTCAGTATTCAATAGTTTCTTGGGTTTTATGTCCCTCTTTCTCCCCAACTGTCTTTCCCCCTTCCCCTCCCCATGGTCCTCCATTAGGTTTCTCCTGTTAGACCTAGGAGTGCAAACATATGGTATCTGTCCTTCTCTGCCTGACTTATTCACTAGAGACAAAGATTTTTAAAATAAGCCTTTATTAGAAACAAAATTATTCCCACTGTAAAAAAGATCCAATTTCTAGCCTTTAAAATTCTTTATTTCCATAAAAATTAATGCCAGGAATATTTCAATTAGCAAATATGTGGTTAACCTGTTTAAGAGCCTGGTAAAAAGTCATTTCAAAGAGATGCAATTCATGGAGGACATTAATTAAAGCAAGAGGTCTTTTGATATTGACATCATGTTTGTGGTAAGGTCATAGATTCTCAT
>NW_021892064.1:0-639 GCF_006229205.1 Suricata suricatta
CCCAGAAGAAGTTTCAAGGTGAAGCGAAGGAACACCATGTAGAGCCTGCTGGACACCCTACAGCGGAGACAGAGTTGAGAAAACAAGGGATCCAGCGAACCTGGAGTTTGTAAGTCACAGGAAAACGAGTAGAGAACGGCACAGAGAGAGGAGTCTGGATTTAAGCAGTAGTCAGATATTCAGCTGAGTACTAATAAAGGAATATATGTAATGAAATTAATCAAGGCTAGCAAAAACAAAACAAAACAAAATTAAGCCCAGAAAGGTCTACAGAGGGAAGATTGTCCGTAGCTGACAGGGTAAGAACGATTCCTATACCTAACAGCCAGAGTGTAAAACTCATAAGTCAGTGGGCAATGATGAGAGTGTAAACTGTCTTCCCAAAATAGCAGGAAGGAAGCCGTGTAACCCCTGAACTCTACACAAATGTAGCTTTGGTTCTACCTAAGGTTACTTTTTGTCACTTGAAAATAAAATGTTAATGTTTCTTTATTTTTGAGAAACAAACAGAATGAGAGTGGGGGAGGGGCAGATCGAGAGACACACATAGAATCTGAAGTGGGCTCCAGGCTCTGAGCTGTCAGCACAGAGCCCGACATGCGGCTTTAACTCATGACTGGGGAGATCACGACCTGAGCC
>NW_021892065.1:0-639 GCF_006229205.1 Suricata suricatta
AAGTGTGCATACAGATTAGCAGGGACTCTGTGCCAGGCACCGTACTGAACTTGTCGTACTGAACTTGTATTCGTACGTTCGCCTTAGGAGACTGTTCGTCTCACTTTGCAGATGAGGATGTTGAGCTGACTTAAGTAATAAGTTCAAGTTACAGAAGTTGTCAGTAGCACCAGGTTTGATCCTAAAGAGTCTAGGTTTAGGGCCCAGAAACAGCCTCCTCTACCGCCAGGCCTCCTCCTGCCATTTGAGTCTCAGCCTCACAGACGTTTAACTGGAGCCCCTGACTATTTGCCAGTGTACTCAGGGCAGGCCAACGCTGATGATTTGATGGGTGGAGTGTTTTTTCCTGCGTCACTGTTTGGGTTTTCTCTGCAGCCTGTCTTTGAGACTAAACTTTACAGGTCCTCTGTCCCTTCATGCTGGATCGCTTCCCTAAGAACCTTCAGGAAGCCATGCCCCTTAGAATTCTTGGGACTGCTAGATGTCCCCTGTGGCGTGTGCTGCCCTTGCATGATTGTGGTCTTCGAGCAGGGAAGTGCCACCTGGCCAGATCCTCAGCTCCCAGAGACAGCGGGGCGACCGGCAGTCTTGCCCCTTACAAGCTCTGAGACCCTGTGAGTCTCAGCTCCTAAGAGATGC
>NW_021892066.1:0-639 GCF_006229205.1 Suricata suricatta
CTGTATATTTTTAAAGAATAAATTAACTTTGACAAAATTTGGAACACTTCTATGGTTGATAAAAATTGAACATATAGAATTGGATTTTGTAAAAAAGAAAAAAAATAGTTCTACTTACCATGTTAAGAAAAAGCATATTGCCAATTAACACCCTCTTACCACTTTGATTTCAGTCTAGAGTTCTGATAAATCAATAAAAAACACAAACACACCAATATTAAAATGAACAAGGGGCGTTAGACAAAGGAAGAAACATAAATACGTAGCCAATAAAGATGAGGCAGTTTCTACTTTCCTAGTAATTGAACAAATTATATATAAATCATACAGCAAAAAGTGAATTTTTACCTGAAAAAGTGGAAGATATTTTTTAAATTATAAAAGTTATAGATGCAACTATGAAGGGAGACTTGGAGAAAGGAATTTCAATTTCAAGTGTAACCTCAGTACTGAGTTAGGGATAAAAAGGTGAGCAGAAACACAAACTAAACTCTGGCAACCTAGAAGTTGATGAAATTGGTACCAATTTTATGCCAGTGTTTATTTTTCTGCTTAGGTATTTTCTTTTTTAAAAGTTAGAAGTGCTGCAGCGCCTGGGTGGCTCAGTTGGTTAAGAGTCCAACGTCAGGTCATGATATC
>NW_021892067.1:0-639 GCF_006229205.1 Suricata suricatta
TTTTTTTTTTCTGCTTCTTTATGCCAGTACTATACTGTTTTGATTACTATTGCTTTATAGTGTGGCTTGAAACCAGAAAATTTGATACCTCCTGCTTTTTCATCTTTCTCAGGATTGCTTTGCCTATATTTTGAAGTACATATAAGTTTAGGATTTCCGTTTCGACTCTGTAAAAAAGTGCCTTTGAACTTTTGCCAGAGATTACACTGAATTTAGAAAATTTTAACAATATTGACTATTTCCAATTCATGAACATTGGATACCTTTACATTGATTTGTGTTTTCTTTGACTTTTTTCATCAGCATATGTGGTTTTCAGATTAGAAATATTTCACCTACAACGTTAAGTTTATGCCTAACAAAATTTGTAGGGCAGATTTTAAAAGGATGTGACATTATAGCAATCTAAAAACACAGTTAACCTACTTATCAAAATGCAAAATGTGCAATCACAGGGCTTTTTAATACAAGAAAACTTAAATATATTTTAAATTTTCTTAAAAATACTGAGACAAAGCACTAGCTTGTGTTTTTATTTACATCCTATTCCATACTCCTATGTAATCTCTCCCTAATTCAAAAATAAAAGTGTCCAAAACCAAAGATGTCCTGAAAAATCGTGGTTTAACAGTATGCTTT
>NW_021892068.1:0-1406 GCF_006229205.1 Suricata suricatta
AGCTAGACCTTCAGTCCTGCAGTGTTTTGGACAAAGGATACATGAATATTCCCTAGTGAGAACCACGTGGTGGGTAAGAGATCTATCTGGTCTGGAATAATTTAAGGTCATGAGTAAGAGGGGTACCATCCTGAGGACGGAGAAGTTTAGTTCAGAAAACCAAGACTACAGTGGGACAGTTGAAGAACTAGAACATGTTTTTGGGGAGGACCCCCTCTGGAGAATCCTAAAAGTACCAATAAGAGAAAGGGTTAGCCTTAAACACCTGTCTGTCCAGATGGCAGGAAGCCACACTTTTTGTACCCATCAAATAAGAACTTTCCATGCCTCTTCTTTTCCTTTTCTATCCTAACTCAGGAGGGGCCAAAAGCCACAGTGAGCAACCAAAGGGAGTAAGGGAGATAAGAGACAAGGATTTCTTCCCATGTGTCTTGTCTCTGAATAAAGATGGAAGTATTGACTGGTGTATAGTACTCAATACACTCCATAATTGACCTGAGATTACATGATTGTAGGACTTGATGTCCCCCCAAGTTTGTGTCAGAACAGTCACTGCGCCTGCCCCAGTTTCACTTAGGGGTAGAAGGGCTACCCACGCTCCAAGCCCTTGGCTCCAGCAGGTGGGGAATAAAAGTTGCTTTTGATTCACCCTGTGAGAATAGCATGTTCATATAATGACTACATATGCACTCTAAAAATTAGTACTCTCAAGAACCCTGGGAAATGGATTCTATTTTTTTTTAGTTTATTTATTTTGACACACAGAGAGAGACAGAAAGAGAAAGGAGAGAGAGAGAATACCAAGCAGGCTCCTCACCACCAGTGCAGAGCCTCATGCAGGACACAAACTTATAAACGTTGAGGTCATGACCCAAGCTGAAATCGAGAGTTGGATGCTCAACTGACTGAGCCACCCAGGCGCCCCAGAAATGGGTTCTATTTTTAATCCCAGGTCAGGCTGGAGCTGAGAGCTCGCAGAGGGAGCACATGCTCTGGGTGCATGGCTGAGGCAGAGCCTGAATGAAGTCTTCCCACGCACACTGTGGACTCCATGCAGCAGCTGCAAAGAGCAGAAGAGCCCCCTCCCCCTGCAGAACTCCTCCCACCCCCCAGGTCTTCTACGGAGAGAGCTTAGCACTGTGCTCACTGAACAGAGAGGTGTGTAAGGAGTCTGTCCACTGGGGCAGCACATGTATTGAAGGGCGACTCTGGAGCTGAGGGGTAATAAATTGGTAAGTGGCAGAGGGAGTATGACCAAAATGACATGAATCTGTGATGATGGCACTTAGTGCACTTGCTATGTTGGAGATGGAAAGTTTTCAGTTGTAGTGAAAGGAGAGCCACACTCCACAAGCTGTATCCTGCTTTTTGTCCCAGGAGACAGACTCTTACGGCCATCAAAGGGC
>NW_021892069.1:0-639 GCF_006229205.1 Suricata suricatta
GGTAAGGATATTGAATTGCCTAGCCTTTTGGTAGTAATCATCCAAAGGATAGTTTGATCACTGATCGCTGATACACAGTGTGACTTAGTTTCAGTTAATATTGGAAAATCACGGATTCATTTTTATTTGTGCGTAACAAGAATGAAATAACAGTTAGATCCATAAATAAAATCCTCTTCTATCACGCACACACTTCCAGGTAACAGATATTCCAGAATGTAGAACGGTTCTCACTGCTAAGGCCTCACTTCCGATCACCATGTTTTGAAAACTTGCAATTTTGACTCTTGTCTCAGTCAATGAGTTTTACCTTTCTTTATGTTGAATAAACTAATCTCACAGGGCTTTCTTTCAAGGCTTAAAAGCTTTGTTGCCCTTACTGGACACGTTCTGTTAAATATGACCTCAAAGATTCAGGTTCTTGCAGAGAACACTATGGAAGAATATGGAGTTTAGTAAGACGGTGAAGCCAAATCCTTTCTAGCTCTTGTAATATCCTTCCAGTGCTAGGAATTTCAGTGAATGCAGTCCTAGAGGTATGTGTGGGTCATTACAATGATACCTCCTCCCTCCTACCATTTCCCAGCATAGTAAAGTCAGCCTTAAACTATAATACATCTTTCTCAGAGTTGAAATAAT
>NW_021892070.1:0-639 GCF_006229205.1 Suricata suricatta
CCACGGTCCATAGCTTATTCTAGAAAATATCAATAATACAATCATGTTCACAATAAAAATTTTTTTGTTTATTTATTTGAAAGAGAGAGAGACAGAGACAAAGTACAAGCAGGGTAGAGGCAGAGAGAGAGAGAGGGAGACACAGGATCTTGAAGCAGGCTCCAGGCTCTGAATTGTCAGCACAGAGACTAATGCGGGGCTTGAACTCATGAACTGGGAGATCATCACCTGAGCCGAAATGAGAGGCTTAACTGACGGAGCCACCCAGGTGCCCCAAATCATTTTCACATTTTTGGCAAAATGCAACATACAGAATATTACAATTTAATATTTACCATTGCAAAACCGCATGAAGCAATGTATGTGAAAACACCCACAATGTGTGACACAGGCACGGGAAATTTCATCCCAACCACAGTTTGATGATAACATGTCCCCCAGGGGAGGGGCAGGGATGAGAAGCCATAAGAGCAGGACCTCACCTCTACCTCTGATGCCTCCACATTTTTTTAAAGCCCTAAGGCAAACAGAACAAATGTTAACCTCTGTCCATTCTGGGTGGGGGCTGCCTGCTTATTTGACATAACAATGCTACCAATATGTTTCAAATACTTGAAATTTTCTACAATGAAAATAATA
>NW_021892071.1:0-639 GCF_006229205.1 Suricata suricatta
AAAATCACCTGCTGAATCCACAAAACTGCACCATTACTGTGGTTCTTTACACATATACATATCGCAGAATCTGTTACCAGTTTCAGGTACTTGACATTTTGATTTTGAATAATGCCTAACACAGTGTTCACTTAGAACTGGTGAATTGTTTCCTTTCCTAAAATATTCACCTTTTAGTAATATGACTCCCATGGATTTGTCTGCTTCTGATAGTTTCAAAAGAGAGCAATATTATAGAAAAGTAGGAAATATTTTGCCAACATAAGATTTAGTGGGAAAATGTATATATTGAACCAGGCTTTCTAATTATACTTATTTAAGTTCCTCTATTTTCATGAAAGTAATTAATGCTACCAGATTAGGAATAATGTTTGTGGGTAGAAACTGGTTGTTGTCAACCAAACATACTTACTCACTTCATCTCAATAAAACTCTAGTTTTCTTCATGTCTTTTCTGTTCACAGAGATTAGGCTTATCAGGGTTAGGTCCTAACAAGTCTAAACTTACCATGGTAGCTTTCTACTGATGGTTTAGGAATGGAAATATGATAGAATTTGGGCCAACATGATGTGAAAATGAGAATGTGGGAAAGATGGCTCAGTCAGTTGAGCATTGGACTTTCACTCAGGTCATGATCC
>NW_021892072.1:0-639 GCF_006229205.1 Suricata suricatta
ATTAAAGAATAATAGCTTCCTTTTTAAGCCATATTATCATTTTCTCCCAGCCCTATAGATTTGATCAGGTCACTGCAGAATTGCATCATTATAAAAAATCATTCTGAATTGTTCATCAAGACTGAAGTAACGTAAATTGTTGTCTAGGATCTGTGAAGAAAAGTTTTGCTTAGCACCTGAATGGTATGAAGAATATAGCTAAGGGGCATCTGGGTGGCTCAGTCAGTTAAGCATCTTGATGTCAGCTCAGGTTGTGAGATTGAGCCCCGCCCCGCATCAGGCTCCATGCTGTGCTGAGTGTGGCGTGGAACCTGCTTGAGATTCTCTCTGCCCCATGTGCACGTGCGTGCCCTCTCTCTCAAAATAAACACCATTAAAAAAGAATAAGGGCGTCCGTGTGGTTTTTGTTTGTTTTGGGGGTCTTTTTGTGGGTTTTTTGTTTTTGTTTTTGTTTTTGAGAGAGAGCGCAAGAGCACAAGCAGGGAGGGGCAAAAGGAGAGGGAGAGAAAGAATTCCAAGCAGCCTCCATGCCCGGAGGGGAGTGGACATGGGGCTTGGTCCTATAACAGTGAGCTCATGACCTGAGCCAAAATCTAGAGGCAGATGCTTAACTGACTGAACCGCCCAGGTGCCCCAAAA
>NW_021892073.1:0-639 GCF_006229205.1 Suricata suricatta
AATGGATGCTATGGTCATTTCCTGGCCTAGAGACTCCAGGATCACATGAGCAGTGTAACCTGGACCCCAAATTCAAAAGAGGGCAGGAGTGTGGTCATACATTTCTCAGAAGAGGCCTTCCTCGCCAGATCCAGGCCAAGTTCCAAGAGCTTCCTGCTCCCTGCCTTTGAAGGCGAGTATATTTTTTCCAGCCTAACTTTGTTTGGAAGTTTAAACCCTGGAAGGTCCCGGATGTACGTGGGAGTCCCATTTCTAACTCTCCGCTTCATAAACGATCCATACTTTGTCCGTTGTCCTTACGACTATTCAGACCCAACTCCCTGGCTTATCCGGTCCAGCACAAGATGCTCAGGCAGGCAAAGCTGTCTCACCTCCTCCCCAAACAGGCTTTCAACTTCCTTGTATGCCTCTTGTCCAAGGGCTATCCGATTGCAACGCAGCTATGCATAAAAAGCATGCTGATTTTCTTCTATCCTAAATTTCCAGATGTTTTATAGAGTTTTTCCCCACAAACTGTCAAACCCCAATCTTACTGAAAAAGAATCTCCCTTTTATTTCTTTTTCCTTGTCTGGGTTATTTTAGCCTTGAACTCTTCATGGCTCCTGCCTTACTTCGCCAATGGAATTAGAGCTCTGGTA
>NW_021892074.1:0-639 GCF_006229205.1 Suricata suricatta
AAAAAAAATTCAAAATAATGTTTCTGTTGCTTAAAATTTAGGAAGTAAATGATCAAGAATCCTGCAGTCTTAAAGTATCTTCGCCTATACTGTGAAACGTAAGGTCTTCTTGGAAACAACGCCTACCATTTTGTAGGCGGCTCCCAGGTATTTCACTAGAAACAAATGAGGGGTGACTGGTTTATCCAGCTCCTCAGAATGATTAGTAACTTACAAACAGGAAAATATGGTGCAAATATTTCAGATGTATGCCTCAATTCTTTCTTTCAGGAATACCAGAGCCCAATGAAAACCATTAAGAACATTATAAATTTATCTTTGGGGATGGAGTGAGAAGCAGGCAGCATTGTACAAAGGACTGGAGGATTTCCTAGTTTTTCTTGAATATGGCTCCCAAAGGGATATATACATGTCAAAACAAAGCAGGTGGAAGCAAAAGAATTCACACAGAGAGAGATTTAATTTCAGGGGGACTCGGCATCGCCTCCAGGCATGTTTGCAGTAAGAGTACTAATGACTGGGTCAGAAACATGGCAAGAAATAGTTGATGTTGCTGAAGGAACAATAAAAGAGCTGGGAACTTGCCTTAATTCAGTGGAGAGGAGGAACAAGGAGCACATTTTGACTTACCCTTATAAA
>NW_021892075.1:0-639 GCF_006229205.1 Suricata suricatta
TGGTCTCAAGGTCTGAACTTGGGCTAGTGGCTGGGTGGGGCGGGGCAGTTTGGGACGTGACACATATGCTCTAGACGTCCTCTTGGGCTGATCCAACCCATTTTCCTCTCTGAAGCCAAGATGCACGTTTCTCAGAGATCTGTTTGCATCCGTTTTCTTTAGCTCCTCGCCTGGTTGTCCTTGGCACTCGGGATGCAGTCCGGAGCCTGTGGCCTGACTCTGCAGGCTGGGGTGAGGGGGGTGTAAAGGAGGGGGGTGTAAGGGAGGGCGCTGGTTTGTCACTTCTTTTTAGTCCCACCGCATTGCTTGCCTAGAAGCACCTTTCTCTCTCGTGTCCAGCTTTTCGTCCTGCCGCCCCTTCCCTGGCACCTGCCTGCTCACTCCCATCTTTCTGGCTAAGTTCGACTAGTTCTTAAGTCTCAACCGAGTCTTTTCCCCAGGGAGCCCTGGGGCTAGGTTCTGTGCTGACAGTCTGGGCTCCCAGCACCCTGCTCTCCGAACCCTTTCCACTTTGCCATCCTCTTTCCCAGCTCGGTGACAGCAAGGACCCCCCCATCCTGGCCCCCTCCCCGCCTGCAATTCTCAGCATTTGACATCTAGCAGGTCTGCAATGAATTTAAGTATTTCCTCATCTAATAG
>NW_021892076.1:0-639 GCF_006229205.1 Suricata suricatta
CTTGAGCATGGGGCTGGTTGTCAAGAGAACCAACCTTGTGTTTAGAGGACTGAACTTTTAGTCCAATCCACCTGACCTCTAGGAGGGAAGAAAGGCTGTGGTTGAGTTCAACCACTAATGGCCAATGATTTAACCAACCGTGTCTATGTAATGAAGCCTCCACAAAAGCCACCCACGAATGGGGCTGAGAGAGTCTTTGGGTGGATGAACATGTGGAAAGGGTGGGAGGGTGGCATGTGGGGGAGGGCATGGGACCTCTGTGCCCTTCTCATGTACCTTACCCTACACATCTCTTTCATGTGACTGTCCTCAGTTATGTCCTTTCATAACAGACCTGTGACCTAGTAAGGGAAATACTTACTCTGCAAGATACTCTAGCAAATTAATTGACCCAAGAAGGGGTTGTGGGATGTATAAGTCCCATGTATGACTGGTCGGTCAAGTGCACAGGTGGTAATATGGACTTGCAATTGGGCTCTGAAGTTGGGGGGAGGGCAGTCGTGTGGCACTGAGCCCTTAACCTGTAGGATCCGATGCTACAATCCAGGTGGCAGTGTCAGAATTGAGTGGAATCCCAGGTCACCCAGCTGATGCTGGAGGGCTGCTTGGTGTGAAGGAAATAAAACCCACATATTGGAA
>NW_021892077.1:0-639 GCF_006229205.1 Suricata suricatta
CTGTCTGTCTGTAGCTTTGTCCACACGTTCTCTGCATTCTGAGACCCAAGGAGATCTTTGCTGTGACTTTAGTTACCTTGGGCACACAGCCTGATGTGGGGCTCAAACCCACAAGCCCTGAGATCATGACCTGAGTCGAAGTCAATGCTTAACTGACTGAGTTAAGCCCCTCTGATAGCAACTTTTAAAACTGGCATTTGTTTTGAAATATTTGCTGAAACATAGTTCAAAAGAGAATGGACATTTGGGCTCAGTTGCTTATAATCTGTACATCACATCTTAATTTTGTATAGATTACACACATGACCATTTATGCCAAGTCCTTCCAAGACTATGTACTTTTTGTTTAAAAAATTGGAATTTGTTCTCCCTTTTGGAGGGGAACACTGATATTTAAGTTTTTAGAGCCTGTCTCCTCATATACATAAAATGGAAATATGCTATGAGAGACAATATAGGAAATGTGTAATCCTGTATTTTATTTTATATGCCAGTCTACTTTATTGTGAAAAGATTAGAGGTTTAAATCAGGACTTGTGGAAACTTAGAGTAAAATATCTAGAGCTGTTAACTGTAAGGGGTGAAATAGGAATTCTTCAGGGGAGCAGTTGTACTACTGGGCTAATAAACATGGTTAAA
>NW_021892078.1:0-639 GCF_006229205.1 Suricata suricatta
GGGCAAGAAGGAGTTTTGGGATCAAGGTAAATTTCCACGGTGCTAAATTTACTCCATAATTTCAGATGGAAGATGAAGGAAAGTAATTAAGCAAGAAATATGTATCAGGGAGCTAAGCATTTAATGAAAAAGCCAGTGGCAGCAAGGATCAATATTTGCTTTCCAAAGCAAACACCTCAGAGGAGACGTCGGGAGCAAGAGGGAGAGGCCCGAGCAGAGCAAGCGGAGTGTGAACAGCGCTGCCCATGCACTGCGCCCCCTCATCAGTCTCTATTTGCTGGTTAGGAGCGTGATGGATGAGACCGCTGCGTGCAGAGCTGCTGGCTCTGCCCTTCGCGCTGCCCCATTAAGGCGGTTTGAATGTAACCTTGGAGGGAAGATTCTGAAGGGCAGCGAGCTGATCGATGTTCTCAGTTCGGCTACCTGACAGCCACCGCCAGGAAACCTCCCAACTGCTCACGTGCCTCTGCCTGCTTGCATCGTCTTTTGAAATGTAACAATAATGCTGGAATTAATAACAGACAACAGAAGCCTTCTGAGTGCTGGTTTACATTTTTGGAGCAAACTCTAGGCTGCAAGAGGAATTTGGAAAAAAAAATAAGACCTTAGAAAGATGAGTGGAAATGTATGGTAATAATT
>NW_021892079.1:0-1406 GCF_006229205.1 Suricata suricatta
CCTTAGATATCAAAAGTAGTCAAGTTGAGCTTTTTAGATCAGGCTTAATGCATCCATTTTTCTTCTATTTTAGCACTTTAGAGAATGTATACTTGTCCATTAAAATATTCAGACTGAAATCTAAATGTACAATTTAGTTCATTGTGTGATTCCATTAGCCCACTTACTGAATTAGAGCCATGTAACATTTAGCTAATTAAGTAAAAAAAATAATTTAAATGTTTGATGTGAATAAATGTAATTTAATTATAACACTCCAAAATCACTTTGGTACTTCTACAACTCTACCAGATTTTTAGCTTTATAATATAAAAAATGCATGAATTACTATTTAAATCTGTATAAGCCTATATTGACCCATTAGTCAAACTCCCTCATTTTATAGTTGCAGAAATTGAAAAATAATAAATAATGTGGCTATTTTCAATCAACATTATGATTTTTCTTTGGTAAAATATCGTATTTCATCTATTTTAGTTAAGAAGAATATTGAATATTATTGGAAAGGTTTGAATCATATATGCAAGTTAGGTATTATAAATTAGATGTTTAATCAAACCTAGCGAAGAATCTAATACCATACATTATACTTGCATTTAATTTTTTTAATGGGGAAGAGATTTCTGAACCACATTCAACAAAACTCTTTCTGTAGTGATAGAAAGAGGGGTGGAGGAAAGGAAAGGAGACGGGACCAGAAAGTTGTGGGCCCTCCACTCACACTCTGCAGAAACAGAAGACAAAAATTTTTAGATAGACACGTTTTACAAACTGACAATTTCTTATAACCACAGTCAGTTTGAATTTTCAATTTTTGAACCTCTTGTTTCACTGTTTCTCTAATGTATTTTCTTCTCTATATTTTCTTATAGCTTTTAGTATCTGGGAGATTTCACATTGTTTAAATCTGAACAGAGCTTTATAACCAAATAATAGTTCTAAGTTGTTTTAAACTCTTTTTTAAGTTTCATAAACACCTATGTTCTCTCCTCTCTTAAATTTTTCTTATAATCTTTATCATTTGATATTAATAAGATACACTGTTTGCTATCCTCCAAAGGAAGGCATTCCCTTTCCTTCATCAGTGCTCTGCCTTTTCCCTAAAATCTCTTTTCACTTCTCTAGTTAAGACAAAAGTCACTTCCTCCATAATGATTTCCCCATTGCCTTCAAGTAAGAGTATCTGCGGTCCCACTAGGTGTTTCTAATTTCTTTGTCTCAGCTTTAATATCACTCACAGGACCATGTCTGGCACAAAGATACATAAAATATATTGAGTATAATCTATCAACATTTGATTGTTATCACAGATTGAGAAACTGTATGCTGTCACTGTGTATTATTCTTTGATTGAGTCTGTTTTGTGCTGAGGCAACAATAAGAGCAAGCTAAATATAAATGAAGCA
>NW_021892080.1:0-639 GCF_006229205.1 Suricata suricatta
TATGAATGAAGTCTGGTTGGGTTTTCAATCTGCCCCAAAACAAAATGTCTATGTTTTGTCTTTATCAAGTCTTTGATTACTTAAGAAAACGAAATCTTCTCAATATTAAAAGACTAGCCAACAACTAGATACCCTTCTGTAGAATCTCTTATTGCCACCTGGGTTAAATAGATAATTTAACATTAAGTTTTATAGTGGTCTGCAATCCTACTTAGGCATGTGCTTTAAACTTTCCGATTTTTGGGGCGCTCGAGTGGCTCAGTTGGTTAAGTGTTCGACTTTGGCTCAGGTCATGATCTTAGGATTTGTGGCTTTGAGCCCCATGTTGGGCTCTGTGCTAATGGCAAAAAGCCTGTAGCCTATTTCAGATTCCTTGTTTCCCTCTCTCTCTGCCCCTCCCTTGTTCGCACTCTGTCTCTCTCACTCTCAAAAATAAATAAACAGTAAAATTTAAAAAAACGATTTAATAGAATTTCTTAGGATTTCTTTGTTAAGAAATTAATAGTGTAATAAGAAGCCATAGTGTACAGGAAGGGGAAAAAACTGCAGCCGAGTTGATCCAGAGAGTGAGGTCTTCTCACTCCCAGAAATAAATCAGGGTGGGCTGGGCGGCTTGTCAGGGTACATTTACACTTCAGT
>NW_021892081.1:0-639 GCF_006229205.1 Suricata suricatta
GCGTCAGTAGCCTTCATTTAAACGGGCCCCTTCCAAGGTGCCAAGAGACATCCTGTGGTTTTGTTTTCATCATTTTGTGAGGTTAGTTTCCTAATAAGCACCTCCGTCCAGGAATTGTATAAGCCCCTCAAAACCAGGATCAAGTCCGGGATCTGGGGAATCCCATCCACTTGATGGCTTAGCCCACCAACCTTGTGGTGGAAATCTCTTAGCTCCGTACAGTCCGGCAAGGCTGAGCTCCATAGCTCCACCCCTCCCTGGGCATGACTTCCAGGTGTTTCTAGCACTTTAAATTTAATCTTCCCTTCACCCCATGAGTTATCTTTGGTAGAATGACATCACCTTCCACCCACTGGCCCAATCCGGACACATGGGGTCATCACTGATTCTTCCTTCTTGGTCTTTCCTTGTTCACAGGACTGATGTGCTGTCGAAAATTCCTCAAAGTAAGCAAGGTAAATGAAAACACTGGCAATTCTGTCATTGGAAGGGTGGCCTCAGAGGAAGGAGCTGCCTGCACCCGGCGCCCAGAGAACAGCATCCGCCTGAATAACTCCAGGCAGAGAACATGATGTGGGAGCCTGGAAAATGACCCCCAGGTCTAATCCCCACAGCAGTGCAAGAATGGAAGGGGAACTA
>NW_021892082.1:0-639 GCF_006229205.1 Suricata suricatta
TTCCACACTCATGGCGGCACATGGGGCCCAACACAATCGGTGCTCAGTAAATGTGTATTGAGTTCAATGACGTCCCCAAGCCCCAAGCTTCAGGGTCTTGGGTTACAAAAACAAAACAAAACAAAACAAACAAACAAACAAAAAACACTAGACATATCAGTTGCACATACATGCCCAGAATGACTGCTATGAATAAAGAAACAAGGAAGAGAGGGAGCTTTGGCATAACCAGATCTGAGTTCAAATGCTGCTCCCCCCACCCCCCACCCCACACACTACTGGGCTCTGCACCTCTGGGCAAAGGACTGCTGCTTGGTCTCTGCTTCCTTCCCTGTTGGCCAGGAGCGCAACGCCTGCCAATGGCGGGTATGAGAAACAGGCTCCTGGTGGGTGTTCTGGAAGCCCAGTCTCTCCTCTTGAGGAATAGAATATGACAAGTGTCATCGGTCCTGTGAGAAGTACGCTGCCCGTCATCTCGGGTTCTGTTGTTGTCGCCTGGCAGCATTTCCTGGGCCATGCGTGCCATTCAGATTTTGCAAGAGGCAGAGCTGGCCACCCTCCGTCCCCGCCGAGGGCACGTCCGCAACCAGCCTGGGTGATTTAACTTGGAAATAGCGCCGGTCCAACTTGTCAAATGCC
>NW_021892083.1:0-639 GCF_006229205.1 Suricata suricatta
CCAAAAAATTTCCTCCAGGCCTATATACCTTCAGATTCTACTAAACATCTACAGAATAACAAATTATACGAGACTCTTACAAACCAAGGGTCTTCCAGAAAGAGAAGAAACACGTCTCAGTTGTCTTGATGAGGTCAGAACCACTTTGATAATGAAACCTCACATGCACTTTATAGAAGAAGGATGTGTGGGGACTGGGTAGTCACTGAATTATACCCACTCCACCACCAAAAATACCTACATCTTCCTAATCCCTGGGTCGGTGCGTATGGGACCTCATATGGTAAAGGGGCTGGGCAGATGTGATCGGTTAAGCGTCTGACTACGGGGATTCTTCCCAGATCGGCGGAGCGGGCGTAAGAGGAAGACAGGAAGATCGATCAGCAGGAGTTGTGACGACCCACACGAGAGGCTGGAGAGATGAGGGGACGGGGTGTACGCCAAAGAAGGCAGGTGACCTCTGGAAGCTGGGAAACCAAGGGGATGGATGGATTCTGCCCGGAAGCATCCAGAAAGCTGTCAGTTGCTGGCAGCTTGGGTTAGACTTCTGCCCTCCAGGGGCACCTGGGGGTTCAGCAGCTGAGCTTCCAACTTCGGCTCAGGTCATGAGCTTCCAACTCACAGCTCATAGATGGGTTC
>NW_021892084.1:0-639 GCF_006229205.1 Suricata suricatta
GAGTGTCTATTTCCCCACCGATTTGAATGCCAAGGTGTAGAAATTGGTGTCTTTATCCAGTTTACACTCATGCTCCCCCCTACTCAGCCAAATGTCAACAATTTATTGTGACAACTAAGGGATAGCACATGTAAGAAAACTCAGCATCCCTTATTTTTTGTGTATTTTCCATTTTGAACAGGATTTCCACTTGTTTCCCTTTTATGGTATATTTTGGACACTTAAGGTGTGTAGTGACTCAACAAAGTTTGTTTTTACTGACTGATTTGAAGATGGCTTTTAGGGGCATCTGGGTGGCTCAGTTGGTTAAGTGTCTGATCCTTGATGTCCACTCAAGTCATGATCTCACAGCCATGAGATTGGGCCCCTCATTGTGCTCCACTATAGGTGTGGAGCCTGCTTAAAATTCTCTCTGTCCTCTCCCTCTGGCCCTCCCCTACTCATACACACATGCTCTTTTTCTCGCCTCTATCTCTCAAAAAATAAAAAATAAAATAAAATCTTTATGGATGGCATCAGGTGCTCATAAGACTCAAGACACTTGTCGTCCATAGCAATACCAGGAGATACTCTTTATTCTGGTCTGCTTGCTTTCTTTCTTTTTTCTTTCTTTCTTTCTTTCTTTCTTTCTTTCTTTCT
>NW_021892085.1:0-639 GCF_006229205.1 Suricata suricatta
TATGACAACAGATGGGGTCAGATAACAAAATGAACAGCCACTTTTGATCTTCAAAAAACTCTCTTCCCTTTGCTCTCGCCTGTTATCGGGACCATTCCATCAGACACCTGGCAGATAACACCGCTGAAAACCAATCGACCTTCAAGAAAACCCAGACAAGCTGGAAAGCCTGTGGAAAGGTTACCGCGGCGGCGGAAGGGCCTCTGATGCTGCCTGTGGGCACAGACCTCGCTCGGCCGCTGCTCACGAGCGCGGCATGGGGCGGGGCTCAGAGCCATCCACACGGGCTCTGAGCACGTGTACGCGCCAGCGACGTTCCCGTGTCGCCGGCACGGAGACAGTGGGGGGGGCAGAGCTGGAAGACTGAGATGTGGGGGGCCGCCGTCATCTTGCTTTGGACGAGTCTGTAGAGGAGCAATTGGCAGAACGTGGGCCAGCGAATAAAATCACACACGGACGGCCGAGAGGTCAACGGGACGGAGCTCCAGCTCATTGGGCGATGGTCACAGACAAGTCGATAACGTCAATGGAAAGGAAACTTCCAACGCCTTCCCCGTGCTGTTCGGCCCTAGAAGAACCCAACGGGAGCCCAACCTCGCTGTGCATGTTCCCCCGCGTCTGGGGCACGCAGCCCCCCCC
>NW_021892086.1:0-639 GCF_006229205.1 Suricata suricatta
ATGTGACTGTTTTTGGAAATTGGGCCTTTAAAGATGTAGTTGTTGGGGGCGCCTGGGTGGCTTAGTTGATTAAGCATCTGACTTTGGCTCAAGTCTCGATCTCACGGCTCATGGGTTTGAGCCCCGCATCAGGCTCTGTGCTGACAGCTCAGAGCCTGGAGCCTGCTTCAGATTCTGTGTCTTCCTCTCTCTCTGACCCGCTCCCGCTCATGCTCTGTTTCTCTCTCTGTCTCAATAATAAAATAAAATATTAAAAAAAATTTTTTTAAAGATGTAATTGTTAAAATGGGGTCATTAAGGTGGGCCCTAATCCCATATGACTGGTGTCCCTAAAGAAGAGGAAATTTGGACGCAGAGGAAGAGACTGCAAACACAGGAACTCACAAAGGGACGGCCATGTGAAGACACAGTGAGAAGATGGGCAAGCCAGGGAGAGAGGCCTCTGAAGCCAAATCTGCCAGCCAACACCTTGATCTTGAACCTCTGTCCTCTGGTAGATGGCTGTGGTAAACCTCACAAACTGGTACAGAACCTTAAGCCAACAAATGCTGATTCCTTCCCTGCTACCCTTAGGGATGAAGATGGAAGGCAGCATTCTCTGGCTTCCAAATTTCCTCTTCTTTAGGGACACCAGTCATA
>NW_021892087.1:0-639 GCF_006229205.1 Suricata suricatta
TGTGGGTGGGGGAGGGGACTGCATGACAGGCCCTTAGCACTCCCGTTTGGGCACCACTGCCTCCTCCTCCGGGAAGTCTTCCTGCCTGCCTCCTCAGTCTCCCACAGCCAAAGGCTGCCGGACAAAACAGAAGATGTCCAGTGCAATTTGAATTTCCGGTCGGCCGGGAATACATTTTGGGGCTGTAAGTGTATCCTGTCCGCTATTTGGGGTATACTTCACATGTGGAGTTACTCCTTGCGGGCCAGAAATTCAAACTGAGCTGGGCAACGTTTTTCTCTTTCTGTTTTTGTTTTTGCTAACTCTGACAACTCACATCCCTGTCTCTGCCCCAGCCTCTGTCACCTCCTAGCCCGGGTGGGCTCCTTGGTGGCTATACCTGTCCAGGATTTCCAGAGGGGGAGGGGAGGAACATACTGTTTTCTGGGCTATTTTTTTTTAATTATTTTATGCTTTTTATTTATTTTTGAGAGACAGAGAGAGACACCTGGAACAGGGGAGGGTCAGAGAGAGAGGGAGACACAGAATCTGAAACAGGCTCCAGGCTCTGAGCTAGCTGTCAGCACAGAGCCCGACGCGGGGCTCGAACCCACGAACCGTGAGATCATGACCTGAACCGAAGCCGGATGCTTAACCGAC
>NW_021892088.1:0-639 GCF_006229205.1 Suricata suricatta
GCTAAGCTTGATGCCAGGCACATAGTAGGTACTCAATAACTATTTGTTGAATTTGAATAATAGTACTGACTTTTATTATACCTTTTTAACTTTTATATACCTTTTATACTTTTTACTTTTATACCTTTTATATGCCTTTATATACTTTTTTTAAACATTTATTTATTTTTGAGATAGAGAGAGACAGATCATGAGTAGGGGAGGGGCAGAGAAAGAGGGCACACAGAATCAGAAACAGGCCCCAGGCTCTGAGCTGTCAGCACAGAGTCTGATGCAGGGCTTGAACCCACAAACTGTGAGATCATGACCTGAGCCGAAGCTGGATGCTCAACCAACTGAGCCACCCAGGCACCCTATTATACCTTTTTAAAGAGAAAGTTTCTAACAATCTAGTAACATCCTTTGCAATGTTGCTACAAACAAAATAGCATTTAAGCAACAGTAATGATTGAGAATTATAAAGTATCCTCAAATATGAAGGAAACTGGCATTGGTGAAGTTTTCTTAGTCCAACTAAAGAAACAATTGTGTTTTCTAGATAAAATTTCTCTAACAATCACTGTATCTGACCCAAAGAGAGGCCCTTCTGTCAGACATTTCAAACTACAGTGCACAGACCAAGTCCACTCTTTTCGTTTG
>NW_021892089.1:0-639 GCF_006229205.1 Suricata suricatta
GGTAGAGAGACTTGAAAGGTGTTTTTGAAGAGATGTGAATGAAATGCTGGTTTACAAAGACATTCAGTAGGTATTCATAGCATAGAGAGGCAGGTAGGATGAGACAGGCGGCCTGGAAACTAAGTAGGAGACCACTGCCACAATCCAGGGGTACAGCAAAGAGGCCCTGGACACAGGCTATCACCGAAGGAGAGAAGGGAGAGGTTGTACAGGAGAGGACATAACTATGCTGAGTTCTCAGGGGTGGGAGTAAGAGCCAACCTTTCCAGTCTGCTTCCCATGAGCCTGCCATACTGCTATGTATTCTGCGTGTGTTCAGTCCTTACGGAAACTCTGTGAAGTGGGAACTCTCACTAGTCCCCTTTTCAGATGAGGAAACTGAAGCTCAGAGGGGTCAAGTAACTTGATCAATGTTGTATTGTAGGAAGTGGAAGAACTGGGATTTGAGCTTACACTCCTAACAGTGCATGCCTGATATTGGAGGAGATTGGAGAAGTGGAGGAAGAAGAGGAAGAAACTTCTAAAAAGTATTGGCTGTGTAACATTTCAAAAGGATTATTAAGTTATTATTATTTTCTTGGCCTGGAAATAATAGGTAGCTTGAAATAGAAATGAGTAAATTACATTTTCATATAGGAA
>NW_021892090.1:0-1406 GCF_006229205.1 Suricata suricatta
TGTAACTTTTACGGATAAACTATCAGTGGTCAAGTTTCAGTATAGTATCACAGAAGGATTCTTACTAAAAATACCATTAAGATATCCTACTTTTTCACAATTGGTTTATTGTTTAAGTTTATTTGTTTATTTTGAGAGAGAGCATGCACACAAGTGGGGGAAAGGCAAAGAGAGAGAAGGAGAGGAAGAGAATCCCAAGCAGGCTCTGCACTGTCAAAACAGAGTCAGATGCTGGGCTCAAACTAATGAATCGTGAGATCATGACCTGAGCCAAAGTCAGATGCTTAACTGAATGAGCCACCCAGTTGCCCCAGGCTATTATTTTTTAAAGAATTAAAATTTAAATGTTTTGGAATTTTGTTTTAATTTCTAATATGTAGTTTATTTTTGGTAGATACACTCTATATGACCAAAAACTCTCTAGAGTCCTCAATAATTTTCAAAGAGTAAAGGGTTCTGAGACCAAAAAAAATTGAGAACCACTTGTTTACAACAATAATTTGTGTTTAGGTCTTTCATTGCAATGCCCCACTAGGAGACTGACCTCAGGACCTTTGCACTTGCTCCCTTTGACTATGTCAATTATCATGTCCACTATTGGTGATAAAGGGGTGTTTGGAGGAGTCTTATCCATCACCTTTCCTTCTCTGACATGAGCAATTATTGTTTTCTCTAACCTGAATACTGTCCTGAATCATCTCTTATACAGAAAATCTGGATTGCCAGTGTTCAGGTCTTAATTTAAACACCACAGAGAGACTTTGCCTGAAACTTCCCCATCCTTCCCCACCCCACAGAGGAGAAATACTCTCATGGTACCCTGTATTCTTCCCTCACGGCATTTAACATCAGAGGGACTGTGGAATTACTTCTGAGAGTATCTGTTTCATTTCAGCCTCCCCCATTCAAAGCAGCTCCAGGAGGCTGGTTTCCTTGTCTCTTGTTCATTGCTGGGTCCCGCATTTCTAGGACATTTGTTCAAAGACTGAATACCTGAAAATGTGTGTTCATCTGTGTGTAGACCAGCTGAAGCTATGAGTTGTGGCCTTTGCAACTGTGCATATGGGCATGCCGCGTGAGAGCATGCTGATACTTTCCATGATTTGTAAGAACACCTTAAAAAACTCAAACCACAGCAGGCTTCACTATAGATGTGTTTTCCAGAGCATCTATAGAGCAAGATGCTGCTGTGTTGAGTGAGGGAGACAGGAAGAGTTGGAGTGTGGTGCGCTTGGATCTTTATCACCCTCCACCCTGCCCTGTCCTTTGCTCCTGACGTGTGACCCAGTGAAGGGAAGGGTAGAAGGGGGAAAGAAGGACTGAGGCTGCCTTCTTCCTGGATCCAGGCTCTCCTCCCCAGAGGGAAGGCAGGGCACAAATAAGGATTTTGTCTTACGGATGCAGAA
>NW_021892091.1:0-639 GCF_006229205.1 Suricata suricatta
GGTTCCTGGCAGCTGGAGCTGTCAGACAAGCAGAGTTTGTGGGGACAGTTTGGGTTGGGTCCGAGCTGATGGGGGAGGCATAGGAGTGATGGTGGCCAGAGGGAGCGCCGGCTGAGATGTGTGACCAGTGGGACAGCGCCAATGGGAGGGAGAGTGCAGAAGCCTAAAAGCCAGAACAGGATTTTGGTGTCATGAGAAATAGGGAGCCATGGAAATTTCCGTAGGAGGGAGAACCAGGATGAAGTTGTGTTTTAGGCTGGTGAGTGTGAAAAAGTGGTGTGGAAAAGTCTGGGAGGAGGGAAAGAGGCGAGAAGGGCTGCTGCCAATTGACTTTCCCCCCTCTTCTCCACTTCAAGCCTCTTGCACATGGGTGTTGACTGGACCCAGCCCGTGGAAAAGGTGCTCCCATGTTCACTCATTCTTTCAAAACATTCTCTGGGGCTCCTGGGTGGCTTAGTTGGTTAAGCATCAGACACTTGGTTTCTGCTCAGGTCACGGTCTTGCAGTTCTTGGGTTCAAACTCCGCATTGGACTCTGCACTGACAGCGTGGAGCCTGCTTGGGATTCTCTGTATCCCTTTCTCTCTGCCCCTCCCCCATGTGCTCGTGCGCATGTGCACACACACTCTCTCTCTCTCTC
>NW_021892092.1:0-639 GCF_006229205.1 Suricata suricatta
AAAAAAAAAAAGAATGTCATAGCTATCAAAAGCATTAAATAATCTGTACTCCACTGTCTGACCCAATAACCTATCCATTAAGAAAGTGAATTAAGGTTATACCATTAATCTATGAAATAATTAATCCATTTATATTTCTAAAGCCAAGCTTTTAAAATTGTTTAGAACTCCAAAGTCAGACTATTGTAGCAGTTGACTTTCTGTGAATGAATATATGAGTCCTTCAGTAATTTACAGTCTCAGTAAAATGAAATCTGAATCTGAGGATGTATGGGCAATCAATAAGATTTAATTGTTTATTTAAATGCAAACCCAACTGATACTAATCAACAGGGAGTAATCAGTAATCAACAAGGAATAAATTTCAGTAAGATAAATACTTGTGTTCACGTGGTACCCTACTTCTTTCATGCCATTTCCTTCCCAATCAGAATATAATTCAATTGTAAGTCTCAGTGGTTTAAGGGATTTAGAAAATCCAGTTTAGACCTAATCCAAAGAAAAACAAAAACAAAAAAAACCCTGAAGCATGCCTTCCACGGTTTAGGTCAGATTTATACTGGGTCTTAATATTCTGTTCAATCTAAGACACCTAGGATTGTTCTCCAACAGAGGAACCTACAGATGGCCAATCTCAGA
>NW_021892093.1:0-639 GCF_006229205.1 Suricata suricatta
GCTCCAGGCTCTGAGCTTTCAGCACAGAGCCTGATGCAGGGCTTGAACCCAGGAACCATGAGATCATGACCTAAGCTGAAGTCGGCCATTTAACTGAGCCACCCAAGTGCCCCTAAATCATGTTTTTGTTAATATACTTTTTTAAAGTTTATTTTTGAGATAAAGAGAGAGAGAGAGAGAGAGAGAGAGAGAGAGAGAGCGCGCGCAAAAGCAGGGAGGGTAGCAAGGAGGTGGGGTGGAGAGAATCCCAAGCAGGCTCCACACCGTTAGTGCAGAGCCCAGAAACAAATCATGGTTAAACAAAAGCCAAATCATGGAGATTTCGTGAAAGTTGATCATTGTAACGAATACAACTTTGAGATTAAAACCAGCAACCAAGTTTTAAAACTTAAACACAATGACCAACACACCTTCTATCCTGTTTTTGATATTATTTCATTCTCTATATTAATACTTTTACAAAGTGAAGAATTTAAGAATTTCTATCCATTTTCATAATGTATAAGCTTTTATAAATAAGATGAGAAATTCTCATTATATTCCGAAAGCTAAATAACCAGATATAATTCAACATTTAAAATGTCCCAGTTATCATTTTATCTATGAGGCAAAGCTTCATTAGTCATCAAAAATAATAAT
>NW_021892094.1:0-639 GCF_006229205.1 Suricata suricatta
TTTCAAAGGGGAAATGATAACTCGGCAGTGAAGAGGCCCAAGGGCGCCACCTCACCCAGTGGTCTAAGGGAATGCGGCCAGGACAAGCCGACGGCACACGCACCTGCGGGGCGCACCGAGGGGCACACAGGCTCACCCCTGAGCTTCTGCCAGAAACGAAACTGGATTTAATCGGAGGAAACACGAAGAACATACGACCAAACCACTGACCTAGATCCGTGAACGTCAACCTCATTAAAGACAAGAAGGCTGAGGAGCTGACTGAGACTAAAGAGACGTGACGGCTACACGCAGTGCTGAGCTAGACTTCATCCCACACCAGGGGAGGGAGGCCGCGGGGCAACTGGCAGGGCGTGAGCGCGGACGGTCCTCTGGGTGATGTTCTCCAACGCCGAATCTCAGGACTCTGATCGGGACACTGCGGTTACGTGAGAGCTGGAGTATTCAGGGGGAAAGGGACACGGTATGTGCAGTGACTTCCCCAATGGCCGGGGAAACCCTAAGAGCAGGTGCATGCAGAGAGAAGAGGGCGCAGCGCTGCAGAGAGCTAACAAGTCCAAGGGCAACATACGGTGGAGTTCTCTGTTCTTGCAACTTTGCTACAAATTTGAAATTATTTCAAAATGCAATGTTATAAAA
>NW_021892095.1:0-639 GCF_006229205.1 Suricata suricatta
AAAGAATTTTGCTACTATATCTCTTCAAGTTATTTTTCTCTAGGTTTAATATTTTTAGAGCAATTTCATGTTCACAGCAAAATTAAGTAGAGAGTGAAGAGAGTCCTCATATATCTCCTTCTCTTACAAATGCACTTATCCATTATCAACAACTTCACCAGAGTGGTACATTTTTTATGCTTAATTAATTTATATTAATGCATCCTTATCACCCAAGGTCCATAGTTTACTTAGTTCACTCTTTGCATTGTACATTTCTTTGATTTGTGACAAATGTGTAATGGCATGTATCTACTATTATAATATATAGAATAGTTTCATTGCCCTAAAAACCTTCTATGCTTTGCCTATTTACATTTCCCTTCCCCACTGCTAGCAGATACTGATCTTTTTACTATCTCTATAAATGTGCCATGTAGTTGGAATCCTACAGTATGTAGTCTTAGATTTCCATCTTTCACTTAGTAATATACACTTCATGTTCTATTTCTTTTCATGGTTTGATAGCTCATTTCTGTTTAGTACTGAATCATATTTAATTGTTTAGATGTACAACAGTTTATCCATTCAGTTACTGAAGGAGATTTTTATTATATCCAACTTTTGGAAATTATGAACAAAAATAATATAAATATCTTC
>NW_021892096.1:0-639 GCF_006229205.1 Suricata suricatta
ATTCCTTCCTGCTTTGCTCAGTTAAATTTGAATTTCAGATAAACCAACTTTTCTTAGTATAAGTCTACTTCTAATATTTCATGAGACATACTGATACTAAAAAACATTGTTAATCTGAAATTAAAATTTAACTGGGCCCTCCTTATTTTTATTTGCTGAATCTAGCAATCCCCAAATTGACCATATATCTTAAAAATGAACTTATCCAGGATTCTGAGCAGATGCACCATTTCTAAGAAAGAAGATTGGGAGAGAAAACTACTTGGGCCATGATTAAACATTGTTGCCCATTATAACAGGATTTTTCCTTGTGCGTGCAGAGAAAGAGATGCAAGAATGTCAGCAACACGGGGACCTGCCCTCTTACCTGGACCCCAAAGGTCAGTGCACTGCTCCTGAAGCGTGGGGCACATCCCCATCAAACAGTAGCCCTTCCCATGTTGACAAGGGAAGCCGTTGACTCGGAATCTATCATCAGGGCAAATACCAGATTTGCCATCACACATTTCTGGCAGGTCACACTCATCTTTTGCTGGTCTGCACACTGCACCAGGCTTTTTAAACTGCAGGGAAATACAAGTGAAGAGAAGGTTTTTGTTTTTTTCCACCTGACTTACCTTAATATCTCGAATTAATGCA
>NW_021892097.1:0-639 GCF_006229205.1 Suricata suricatta
TTTTTTAATTAAAATGTTATAAAAGAGATTTCATAACAAAGAAAATTACCAGAGACAGAGAAGGACATTGTATAATGATTAAAGGGTGAATACAATAAGGTGATATAGCAAAGCTAATTGTATATACTTGGAATAATAAAGGTGCAAATATCTGAAACAGGAGATAATAAAAATTAAAACATAAACAGACAATTCACAATACTGTGGGAGAATTCAGCACCCTTTTTTCAATAATTGACAAACAGACAAAGAATCAGAAAGGGTATAAATGAAGTCAACAACATTAACTTTTAAGATCTTGTCAACATTTATTTTACCCCACAACCTGAGAATAAACATTTGTTTTAAGTGCCCATGGAACACATAGCAAGATAGATCATAGCATGGGCCACAAAACGAACATAGACAAATTTAAGATACTTGAAATCATACCGAGTATGTTCTGTGATTGTAATGGAATAAAATTAGAAACCAATATAAAAAATATAATAGGAAAACCTCCATATACTTGGAACCTAGACAGTGCATTTCTAAAAATCCAATGGGTTAAAGATAAAGTTTCAAGGAAAAAAATATATGAAATGCAATGCAATGAACACAGAAATTTAGTGCTGAGAAATTTATAGAACTAAATATATA
>NW_021892098.1:0-639 GCF_006229205.1 Suricata suricatta
TCGACTAGAACCCAGATTTCGTGACCAAAGTTCTGGTCCAGTGCCCTTTTCACACCATGGCTCTGCGAGGATCAGATTTTAGGCAGGGCCAACTAAGTAAAACTGAGGATTCAGGCCTTGAAAGTGGAGAGCCCTGAATCTGAGTTGAATCTGAATTCAATTCTGCTCTGAACCTGCAAGGGGACATAGAGCGGGAAGCCGGGGGGCCCTAGGTGGGTCTAACACCTTCCCCAGAAAGGGGCGGTAGATCACCACCGCCCTCTAGGCACTGTGCCATTTCACAGGCAGCCTCAGAACTGTAGTTGCCCCACCAGGCGGAGTCTCTTCCTGGAAGTCATCTGTTCCAGGCAAAACCCCACACTCCACCCCACGCGGGGCTCTCTCCTGGGCAGGGGACCGGCCCACTGCCTGCCTCACTGTACACGCGCGCGCACAGACACACACACACACACACACGGCCCCCTATGCATGCACGGTGACCGACACCACCTCGCTCCCAAGCTCCCACACCCGCCCCTTCGCCCGCCTCCGCTCGAGCCCGCACCGCCGCCCCTCCGCGCCGCCAGAGGCGAACCTAGCCGCGGGGCCCGGGCCCCAGGGGCGGTTGCCGGCGAGAGGGAGGACAACCGGCGGGCCCCG
>NW_021892099.1:0-639 GCF_006229205.1 Suricata suricatta
CACGTTCGCTCGGGCCACCGGCTCCAGCTTTAGGGCGGCTCCCATGGAGGCGAAATGCTGATTTACACGACGTGACTTCTTTGTAGGCGAAAACGAAGGCAGCCTTCTGTGTGGGGAGAGCCCCAGTCCGGCCCGCCCTCCCTGTCACCCTGGCTCCCGCCTCTCACTGACCTCTGGCAGATTCCTCAGTAAAGAACCTCTGGCCCCAGCTGGACATCCAGTGGCCTTGATGTTGCAGGAGACCAGCTGCTGAGGGTGAAGATGCCGTGCTCCCTCCTGGGGATGTCCTGGGGCCTGGGGGTGGTGCTCCCTAGTGGGGAAGTCCCAGGGCCTCCGGGGCGGGGGCTGGGGGGTGCTCCTTCACTCACCTCTCACCATTGCACCTGTGCAGGCTCCACTGAGGAAGGTGGTGTCTTTCCCAGGGTGCCAAGAAGGAAAGGGAGTCACAGCTAGGACTCCACGGAGCCCTGATGCCCCAGGCCTGTCTTCCGTTACTTGTAATCTCTGACTGGGGAGCACTGCCCACCCTGGGTGTCTCAGGGCTCGCACGGACTGAGAGCGGGAGTGGGGGCTCCTGCCTCCCCGAGGCCTCCGGAAGCCAGAAGCAGCTCCCTCTGCCTGCCTGGAGGTGGGGGCCGC
>NW_021892100.1:0-639 GCF_006229205.1 Suricata suricatta
GATCACGTTCTGTCTGATTCAGGAGTTAGAATGGGAAGTGAGTCTGGTATTAGGAAATAATAAAGAGGAAGAATTCCACGGAAAGAATGATCAAAGGGCAAGAGATGAATGGGTTTTCAAGCAAACCCAGATTCTACAGGTGAAAGCAAGACAGGCAATACCAGTACGTTCTGCGCATTAGTAATGAATGGATTCTAAACGTTTACATAGATCAACACACACACACACACACACCCACACACACACACACACACACACACACACAAATAATCCACGGACAAAACATATTATTCTTTCCCTTTGTAGAATATTTTGTCACACATCCAGTAAATGTAAGGAACTATATGTTTTTTAAATGACCATTTAATTAATTAATTAATTAGAGACAGTGAAACAACAAATAGGAAGAAAGGCATAGGGAAAGATTAAATTCTGCATGGGTCTCTGCACTGAGAATAGAGCCTGTGTAAGATTCTCAGTTCTAGGGCACCTGGGTGGCTCAGTTAGTTAGGCGTCCAGCCTTGGATCAGATCATGATCTCATGGTTCGTGGGTTCTAGCCCTGCATCAGGCTCAGTGCTGACCACTAGCGCAGAGCCTGGAGCCTGTCTTTGATTTCTGTGTCTCCCTTTCTCTCTGA
>NW_021892101.1:0-3235 GCF_006229205.1 Suricata suricatta
ACAAGTGCCACACCGAGGCTGCCATGGACACCCTACACAGGACGGTGCTGGGTGGCCGTGAACTGCAAGTGCAGGTGGTAGTTGCCTGCTCGGCTCCCATCGTGGCCACCGCTGCCAGAGAACTCCTCCCCGCAGCTACAAACGCCAGAGCGAGAGCCCAAAGCATCAGTGCTATTCCCGTAGCAGAAGCTGGCCCTGATTTCAGGACAGATCTGGCTTCAGCCATGCAACGTCTCAATGTCCCTCCTGACAGCGGATCACCGCCAACCTCTGCATCCAGATCTATCTAACGATCCAAGTTCAAGTCCTCCTTGGTGTCCAGTTCTTCCCCAACCAGTCCAGGTCTAGATCCAGAAGCCTTCCACCAGAAACAAGATCCAAGCCCAGACTGCAGCCTAAGAATCTCTGCAAGTTTCCTGAAGACGGAGCAGTGCCCTCTTAGGGTGGATTCTGCGAGCCATCTACCTGAGCACTCAGACACGGAAACGGAGACAGCGGGGGTGGGGAAAGGCGAAAAGAGCAACACATTCCTTCCCTCAGAGTCCATGGAACAAGCCACAGCGCTTGAAAAGTTCACTCTTGAACATGCTGCCTAACGGTCTACTTGTCGCACGTTTTGCCTCCAACGGTAAATTTTTTATATGGCATGCCCTTGCTGTGATTCCAGCATCTTCTATGTTGGTGAGGTGAGCACCTTGAAGTTACTGATTTCGACATTTCAGATAAAGCTTTACTTTTCTTTATATGCTGCTGACTTTGGGCTCAAGAGTACACAGAATGCTGATCTAATTTGTGGTCTCCTGATTTAAGAAAATACATGCAGCCTTTTCTTGTTGAGCAGTTCAAAACTGCCTAGTGATCAACTTATTATTGCCATCATTCCTTTCAGAGAAAGGGTCACGAGGGGCGCCTGCGTGGCTCAGGTCATGATCTCAAGGCTCGTGGGTTCGAGCCCCGTGTCGGGTTCTGTGCTGACAACTAGCTCAGAGCCTGGAGCCTACCTTTGGATTCTGTATCTCCCTCTCTCTCTGACCCTCCCCTGTTCACACTGTCTCTTGCTCTCTCTCAAAAATAAATAAAACATTAAAAAGAAAAGAGCCACTAAAGTTGTTGGAATTTATGGACATGTGCTATTTACCTTTAGTTCTAAATGATAATCTGGACCTGAATTTGTATAAAAACATTTCAGGCATAAATAATTTATTTCTAATGGGTTATCAAATACAGCTCTATTTTTTTTATGTATTTTTGGGCACTAGACACAGTTGTATAGCAGCTAAGTAATACTGGTTAGCTGTTCAGGTGGTATTTTCTAGTCTAGAAGGCTTGGCTGGTTCATGTATTTTTTTCCCTGTTAGTTCCTATGTAAGAAGGATGTACCTCGAAGAAACAAATGGAAATCCAGTTGATTAAAAGGTCTGACAATTCCAGTTCTAGTCACCCAAGCCTTGCATGCACACGTAACAGAGCATACAGCAAGTCTATCTAGAAGACGATAAACATGCCTTCACTTTTCCTCTCACCCCCAAAACGGTAAATCTGATCATCTTCATTTGTGAATTGAAATATGCAAAATCTTAAGAAGAAAATAATTTGTTAACTTGGTAAGTAATTATAACTTGCTTTATCTTTTTGCTTACACTCATACTGTACTGTAACTACCTGCCAAAAGTTAACTAACACATTTTCCCTGGTGCTTTATAAATTAAGATTTGTTGTGATTATATTTTCATTGATAAAATGATGGGAAAAAGTAGTAAGGTCATCATCTCAAGTGTCTTGTAAACAAAATGTTAAGACAACGTAGTGTTAACCTTCAGAGATCCAAGGCATAGACATGTTACCTCAGCAAGCTAAAATCAAAGTCATACACAGATGCTATCACCTCAAGGCTTTGACCCCCGAGCTTGTCAGGACCTTGCCCTGGTTCTGCTCTGAATCATCTGGAATTGCCCTCGATGGCTCAATACTCCATTTCAGCTGATCAGCGCTGCCCTGATCTTCTGGGAGACAGTTATTCCTGACTTGGCAGGGGAATGTGGACCTGCTCTGACTCCCTTGCCTCTCTGTTAGCTCAGAATGGCTACACTAACTTAAACTCCCTACTCACCCTTTCTTCTTTACTTTACGGTTGTCAATCCAACAGTGTGGTTCAGGTGTTCAATTCCCACTGCCCAATTCTCTGTCTAAGCAACTGACTAAATCAAACTTTGAAAACAATAGCCAAATCATGGAAAGAGCCTAAATGTCCATCACCTGATGAGGGGATCAAGAAGATGTGGTTTATCTATACAATGGAGTACTACATGGCAATGAGGAAGAATGAAACATGGCCATTCGTGACAAAGTGGATGGACCTCGAGGGTGTCACGCTAAGCAAAATAAGTCAGGCAGAGAAGGACAGATACCATATGCTTGCACTCATAGGTCTATCAGCAGAGGCCTGGCAGGGGACCATGGGGAGAGGAAGGGGGGAAGAGTGTGGGGGAGAGTGAGGGACAGAGAACAAGGGAGACAACTGAACACTGAAAACGAACCATGGACTGAAGCGGGAGGGGGAGGGAGGCAGGCGGTGATGGTCATGGAGGGGGGCACTTGTGCGGAGAAGCACTGGGTGTTATACGGAAACCAATGTGACAATAAACTATTATATAAAAAAAAAAGAAAACAGGTTCAACCTTCTCATATTAGAGTTTCAGAAATTGGAGTCTAGAGAGTTTAAGTGATTGGGCAAATGATGAATTAGTGATTAGTCTTGGGTGTCTAAATTCTTAATCCAATACTCTTTCCTATATATTGAATTGCCGCACGTGTATCACTTTTAAATACAATGACTTCAAATAATGTTTGGGAAACCAATTGTGATGTTTGGTAACAAATATTAAACACAAGACTTAAACGGTAACGTTGTAGGAACATCTCAACGTCTAAGATGAGGTACATTCCCGTGGCAAAGAAAATTTCAAAACGTAAAAGACATAGAGCTATTACCAGTACCTAGAAGCCATACCTCAGCCACTATTTATTAACCTAACCGATTAACATATATGCCTAATCAGAGTTAAGTCATCACCAAATGAAAACGATTGCTCATTTATTTTGACCTAATTATATACAATATCAGTGCCTAACAAATGCTAAGTAAATGACAGAAATATCCGATGATTTTTTCATTTACGATTAAACTCAATTAAACCCATATAAACATGTTAACTTTATAAAATGGACAATAGCA
>NW_021892102.1:0-1406 GCF_006229205.1 Suricata suricatta
GTGATAAACTCCTTCAACTTCTGTTTTTCTTAGAAAGTCTTTAGTTTTCCTTTATATTTGAAGGGCAGGGTTTTTTTGATATAGTATTATTGACATTTTTTACGCCTCATCTCTTTGAATATGTTATACCACTTGTCCTGGGCAGCAAGTTTTTGCTGAGAAATATGCTATCTAAATAGAGGGTCACTTGTATGTCACAAGTCACCTTTCTGCTGCTGATATGAAAATTCTCTTTGTTTTTTACTTTTGACAATTTATAATATAATGTGTATCTTCATTTGTACTTCTTTGATTTCTTTCTAATTGGAGCATGTTGGGCTTCCTGAATCTTGATGTTCATTTACTTCCCCAGATTTAAGTCTTCAGCCATTATTTCTTCAAATAGACTTTGGGCCCCTTCTCTCTGTCTCCATCTTTTGGGAGAAGTGAACACATTTATAGTTCCTCTGACAGTGTCCTGTGAACCCTACTCTTCCTTCACTCATTGCATTTTCTTTTTGTTCCTCTGAGTGGATAATTTCAAATGATCTATATTTGAGTTCACTGATTCTTTCTTCTGCTTGGTCAAATCTGGTGTTGAACCCTTCTAATAAGTTTTTCAATTCAGTTATATTTAGCTTCAAAATATTTGTTTCTTTTTTTATATTTTGTACCTCTTTTTTGGTATTTTCATTTTCTTCCTCACTTTCCTGAGTTCATTAAGCATCTTTATGACAGTTATTTTGAATTCTTTTTAAGGCAATTCTTACACTTTACTTTCTTTAGGGTTGGTTTTTTTCAGATTAATTTCATCTTTTGGTTGGGGGTTGTTTCTCTGTTTCTTCAAATTCTTTATAACTTTGTGTTGGGATCAAAGCATTTAAAGAAACTGCCATTTCTCTAGCTCCTTACAGACTGGCTTTCTATGGGGAAAGCTCTTCATCATTTTTGCTAGAGATTCTGGAGACTTCTCAAACCTTTCTTTCTGTGGATGCAATTTCTCTGATTTATGCATTTTAATTACAGATTAAGGGTTTTACTAGTTCCTTTTGTCAGGAGTTTATAATCTCTTGCACCCTCTGGTGTCTGCTTGCAGTATTGCATGTTCTCTGGAACTACTCTTAGCTTCTCCCCGATTTTTGTTCCCAGTGGCTCCCTCTGCTTGTTGAGTATGCTCCCCCACAGCAGTTCTCCAAGTCAGGTGAAACAGAAAACAGTCTCTAGGCAACTCCCACAAAAGCCTGAAAGTTGGATGCATGCTCTTCTCTTCTCTTTAGTCCTCAAAGCGATAGGCTGCTGAGCTGTTGTATCAGCCTGTTTGTTGTATGTGGACCCTGGGAGCATTAGGAAGCCATCTAGCTCTCTTGTTTTCAGTGGCTGCCAAGCATTGGGTATGCCTCGTCTCATCAGTGCTCTGATATGGGCAA
>NW_021892103.1:0-639 GCF_006229205.1 Suricata suricatta
TGATAACGTTTACAGGTTATAAACTATAAAGTATAAAAGCACAAAATGATACAAAGTGCAAAATTTGAAAGTTATCTCAGAGTTTGCTAACATTACGAACAAGTAAAAACTCCTCAGTCCTTCTGGTCTTTTCATTTTTACCAAGAAACCTGTATTGAAACTCTAAATTAGCTCTATTCTTGTAATTTGCACTACTTGTCAAAATGGAAACCCTGTGGGGATTCATGGGAGGGGAAAGTGTCCAGTGGGAGTGGTTAAGCGTATATATAGATATACACACACACACATAATACCTATTATACATGTATATATACACACATATATGCGTTTATATATTCATATATATATATATCCCTTTTATTGTATATAGTCCATTTGGGGAAAATGTATGGCTTCTTTAGTTTGGCCTTTAGCCCATTTTTCCCACTTTCCATTGTGATCTGTTGGGAATGACGTGACCTACTGCAGACTGCTCTCAGAAGTCTGATCACCAGTATTACTCAGGTCTTGCGAACGAGCCAGGAATGATGTGCTCTGTGGTGTTAGACTTCAGTATTGTTATAAATAGCTCTATGCTCTGGAGGAGAAAGAAACATTTCAAGCCAACATAAACGGCTTCAGTGGCTTAGCCGTAATGGA
>NW_021892104.1:0-639 GCF_006229205.1 Suricata suricatta
TCCCCCCAGAATCTCTCCTCCCGACTGTCAGCCTCCAGGCGAGGGCTATACCTTGAGCACTGTTGTACACCCAACACTTACTTAACAGGTGCTCACTGGAGGTTTGAGGAATAAATAAACATTTGATCTAATGACAGGCTATGGTGACCTTTTAAAATAGGATGATGGGACATCTGGATGGCTCAGGAGGGTGAGCGGCCGACTCTTGATTTCAGCTCAGGTTATGGTCTTGGAGTCATGGGATCAAGCCCCGAGTCAGGCTCTGAGCCCTCTCTCTCAAAAAATGTTTTAAAAAGTTAAAAAAAAAAAAGGAGAAGAAGGAGACAACTTTAGGGATGCCTGAGTGGCTCTGCTTAGTGTCTGACTCTTTATTTGGGCTCAGGTCATGATCCCAGTATTGTAGGATCAAGCCCCATGTTGAGCTCCATGCTGAGCATGGAGATTCTCTCTCTCTCTCCCTCTGTCTCTCTCCCCTGCTCGTATGCTCTTTCTCTTTAAGAAAAAAAAGAAAGAAAGAAAGAGAGAGAGAGAAAGAAGAAAGGAAGAAGGAAAGAAAAGAAAGAAAAAAGGAAGAAGAAAAAGAAAGGAAAGGAAGGAAGGAAGGAAGGAAGGAAGGAAGGAAGGAAGGAAGGAAGGAAG
>NW_021892105.1:0-638 GCF_006229205.1 Suricata suricatta
CAGCCCCAAACAGGAAAGGTTCTCCTTGAGTGCAACCCCAGGACCAGATTCCATCAGTAACAGGACACTGGGATGAAACACCCTCCCGTCTGAATCTGTCACGAAGGGACTATTTTCCATACAGGCAGGAATTTAATTCAAAGTGACTGGTGTTGTTGCCCAAGGGAAGCTAGGTTGGAGAGAAGGGAGAGAAGTCTCTGGGGTACAAAGGAGGAGTATTCTAAACACCTAACCTTGAGTATCATTTCTGAGAAGGTTAAAAATTAGGTGAAAGCATAAAGCAGAACCTTTGGAAGCAAAAAAAAAAAAATCTGTATTTTTAAAATTTCTTTTGTAGAAGGATTCTCACAGTGAGGCATTTCTCCCAGGAAACAACTTTATTCCTCCTTGCACCTCTCAGCTGCGTTCATACCCAAAGAATTGAGCTCTGAACACCACATGGTATAGTTTTTTATATATGTTGTGCCCCCATATATGGTAACACACAAACATGCAGTGCAGCCACGTGGTCTCTTAGTACAAGGTCAAGACGGATGTTGTCAGGTACTCATGGAGCCAGGATGTCTGCAAGGTTTTTATTCTTTCATTCTTTGGTGAGAACAGAGAGAAAGAGAGAAAGAGGGAGGGAGAAAGAAAAA
>NW_021892106.1:0-638 GCF_006229205.1 Suricata suricatta
GCTCCAGAAAGGAGACAACCTCAAAGATGCCTGAGTGAGTGAGTGCGAACTGAGGAGATTGGAGAATGGGCTAGGCCGAGAAGGGCAGGGGAGGTGGGAGCCCCACCCCAAAACAGGGAAAGCATGTGGAGCCCCTGAGAGACAAAGGGAAGAGAAAGAGAAACTGAACAGGCTCGTAATACTGTCTCTAGAGAGGAGATAAAGAACTTTTAGTCCCGCAGGGAGAGAAAAACTTTCACTCCATATATAACTGCTGGGCAGCCCGAATTCTGAACCCAGGTGGCACTAGGGAAAAAACAGTCCACACCCCTGTGTGATTCCAGCAGGGAGTTGGCAGTCGAGGGGACATTCACTTCGACCTTGGCTGTGGAGAAGGAACACACACACATTTCCACAGAGCATCTTGCCTCCAGAATTGACTGCGTGAATCCTGAATCCCAGGTGCCAACAGGGAAAAAATAGCCCCAACCCCTTTGCGACCCTGGCAGGGAGTTGACAGCTATGGAGGCAGGGGGGGCACACTTTGCTGCAGCTATGGGAGTGCACACCTCATTTCCAGAAGTGCCCCGCACCTCAGGCAATGGCAGCGGGATTTCAGGTGGCGCCAAGAGAAACAGCTCCCTTCAGCTACACGATCC
>NW_021892107.1:0-638 GCF_006229205.1 Suricata suricatta
GGTGGGGGTGGTTATGTTTAAATGAAGTTGCTTTTACAACACCAAAGACTTAATCATCAATTTCCTACATAAAAGGTAGCTACTTTTTTGCATGGACCTCAAGTATACTGTAGTATAGAGGTGGAATTTAAGGAAAGGTATTAAGCAGGCTGTGTTTTAGCTTATGGGCAAGTAATAAATTGTATCATGTATCTTGAATGTATCATAGATAAGCTGCTATATAATGATTGCCACTTCAGATAGCTGTGATATTAGGTGATTAACTAGTTGGTACTTAACCTTCTAATTTCTGTATAAGTCTAATTACATGAAATAGAAGTGGGGGTTTTGATTTTTTACTTTGCTTTTCTGTTTGGAGTGTCATTGTAACTACTGTATTGTAAATGATGGAAAATAATTGCATATGTTAAAAAAATAAATTGTGTTACATTAAGAAATAAAGAAAAATGCTTTTAATAATAATACATAAAGCAAGAATGACATAAACTCAGTTAATACATTCCATACTGGAATGTGTCTTTGCATTGTCTAGGAAATGCTAAGTATTTGTTTATATTAGACTGATTAAGTCAGCAATGTAATCACAAGAGTAAACCCTTAAAGAATATGTAATTATCAGTCTAACAAAGCAGACAATA
>NW_021892108.1:0-638 GCF_006229205.1 Suricata suricatta
CCTGACCCTCAAAATGGTGGCCAACTTGATAATACGGCTTGTCTTAGTTTCTCTTCTTCCTTTTCGTCCCCTCGTTCCTCGTGTGGACTTCCCAGTATGGGCTTCCCAAATAATCTAAGAGCATGGCCCAGGCTAACACACTGGCAAGAATTAGAGTTCTATCTGTAGAAGCATAAAGAGAAGGTAATTTGCCTTTAAGTTTCACATCCATGTGCCAAAATAAATCTTACTTTGTTAAAACGTTCACACACAATTTTATTTCAGTGTTTTCCAACTATCTGTCTGGGTGTGTGTTTTTATAAGATAAATATTTTAGGCCGTTTAAATGTAGGAATTTGCCTCATTCTTCAAGACGAGTGATAATATGGTAACATGTTTTACTGTTTACAGCAATCACATGACCTGAGAAAGAATGAAATCCTGCCATTTGCAACACATGGCTGGATGTAGAGGGTATAGTGCTAAGTGAAATACGTCAGTCAGGAAAAGATAAATACCATATGATTTCACTCTGTAGAATGTAAGCAACAAAACAAGCAAAGAAAGAGTCCAACAAAAAAAAGCAGACTCTTAAGTACAGAAAAGGAACTGGTAGTTATCAGAGGGAAGGTGAGTGGGTGGAAATAGATTAGGAGATC
>NW_021892109.1:0-638 GCF_006229205.1 Suricata suricatta
TCCCTCTCATTAAGCTGTCAGCTGGGGTGCAGGGGTGGTGTCTGGAGGTCACAGTCCTAACCAGGTGCCTGCTCACCACAGCAGACAGACACAGGTGCTGATGTGAGCGGGACGAATGGATGCACATGCGTCTGTGGGTAAGATCTCTCATTGGAAACAGCAGGACCCGCGTCACTGGGCTGTTGGGACATTCACACTGAGTCGCTGAGATGTGAGGTGCTATTATAACTTATGCGCCCTGTTTGAGAGGCTGAGAATCCAGCAGTGAACAAGGGCGCTGTCTGTGGGCGCATGGACCTGACTGGAGCAGGACTTCAGTGAGGACTCGCTGGGGCCAGATGTGAACTCCAGAAATATGTCTCTTGTGGTTGATCTTGTAGTTAGTTCCCTCTCCCTCCCTCAGGCTAGGCTGGCAGTGGATGCTGGCCTGGGAGGCAGTGGGAGGAGCCAGGAGGGAGCAGGGGGCATGTAGTCCACAAGTCCCCAGGGGAGGAGGAGGAGACAGTGCAGAGCTGAGGCTGAGGGGCAGGGGGAAGAGCCCAGGTCTGGCCACCTGCTCATCTGGAAACAAGGGGTGAGATTACCAGGTGACCTCTGGCTGTTCATTCCCTGTGGCGACCACACTGGGGAGTAGGGGG
>NW_021892110.1:0-638 GCF_006229205.1 Suricata suricatta
CTGGGGCCTGCACAGAGGGCCCTCCACAGGGACATTTCACGGAGGAATGATAGAAACGACTCTCTGGGTAAGGATGGCCGTTCCCCCAAGCCCAGAGTGGATGTTCATTTGTTTGAGAGCGTGAGACTAGGAGACTCGAGAAGGGAGATAGACAGAGGCAGAGGAGACCATTGGGTTGAGGGAAGAAGGAAATAAACAGGAGGACCCTTAGAGCAGGTATGAGACACAGAGACTGGAAGAAAGGGAAAGACAGGCCAGAGGACTCATGATAGGGTGGACAGCACGGCCAAGGTAGGGATGAGGGAGGGCAAGACACGGAGAGCAGTGTGACCTCACTGAACAGGGAAGGATGGATCAGAGGTGACGCCCAGCAGCCAGATTCAGCGGCCGGAGAAATGGCAGGCACAGGCCAGGCTGCTGAGGAAAGCAGAATGTTCCTGTCAGTTCTTAGTGAACTTGGAGTTTATGGAAAACTCCAGGTGCACCAGCAAAGTAGCTGGCTGTGTGGGCAAGTTGCCCAGCTCTTGTGTGAATGTGGTCCCCATGACCTCTGGAGCAATGTCAAAAGAAGTTCAGAAGCCTCACAGCTGTGCAAGGCCACAGCTCAGAACTTGTGCCTTGGAAGAGTCCATGAAAGC
>NW_021892111.1:0-638 GCF_006229205.1 Suricata suricatta
CTCCCGTTTTGGTTTTCTTCTTCAATATGACTTTGGCTATTCGGAGTCGTTTGTGGCTCCATATGAATTTGAGAATAGTTTGTTCTAGCTTTGAGAAGAATGTTGGTGCAATTTTGATGGGGATTGCATTGAATGTGTAGATTGCTTTGGGTAGGAATGGCATTTTCACAATGTTTATTCTTCCGATCCATTAACAGGGAATGTTTTTCCTTTTCTTGGTGTCTTCCTCAATCTCATTCACAAGTTTCCTATAGTTTTCATCATATAGGTCTTTTACATCCTTGGTAAGGTTTACTCCTAGGTATTTGATAGTTTTTCGTGCTATCGTGAATGGGACCAGTTTCTTGATTTCTCTTTCAGCTGCCTCATTTTTGGTGTATAGGAATGCAACTGATTTCTGTACATGAATTTGGACCCTGCAAATTACTGAATTCATTGGTCAGTTCTAGAAGGCTTCTGGTAGAGTCTGCTGGGTTTTCTATGTAGAGTATCATGTCATCTGCAAAAAGGAAAGTTTGAATTCTTCTTAGCCAATCTTTTGTTTTCTGATTACTGATGATAGGACTTGCAGCACTATATAAAACAACACTGCTGAGAGTGGACACTTCTGCATGTTCCTGCTCTCAGGGGGAAAGCTC
>NW_021892112.1:0-638 GCF_006229205.1 Suricata suricatta
TAAGAGTGAGCTTTTAAAGAAAAAAAATGCTCTACCATTAGATTGAGCAAAGCTACTCTAGGAAGGAAAAAAAGTCCTAAAAATCTAGAAGAATCCTATACTCAGATTGCTTTGGAGGAGTTTTTAACTTCTCATTAAACATTAACAAAACTGATATGTAAATCAAAAATGATGTATCGTACTGTGGTTGATAGGAGAAAAACGTGCGGTACCAGTTAGTGACTCTAAGTCCTAAATACACTCAAGGTAAAACCTTGACACTACATCAAAATATTGGTGAATCAATCCTAGTTTATATTTTAAAGTGTTAAGCATAAGTCTAGGCTTCAATTCATTCTTCCAATTAAACTATTAACTGTCCCAGTACGGTCAGATCAGAGGGCATTTACTATATTTTCAACAGGTTCATGTGGGCAAGAGGAAAGCACCAGAAGTGTGGTTTAAAAAAAACACCCCCCAGATAGCGAGAGTTTGCGAAAGTCCTGTATAGACCTTCTGCCTCCATCCTTTTAACCCTATACTCTCCCCAACTTACGCCAATCCGTATGTTGTACTCATACTCCACTGGACACTATTTTATTTTATTTTTATTCTTTTTATTTTATTTATTTTATAGTTTATTGTCAAGTTGGTTTCCA
>NW_021892113.1:0-1406 GCF_006229205.1 Suricata suricatta
GACAGATCTTTCTGGGGTCTCTTTTATAAGGGCATGGAAATTATTCATGAAGGTTCTACTCTCAGGACCTAATCACCTCTCAAAAGTCCCACCTCCTAATTGCATCACATTGTAGGATTAGGATTTCAAAATATGAATTGAGGAGGATACAAACATTTAGTCTGTAGCATCATTTATGGAAGATATTTTTGCAGGATATAGGTTTCTAGGTAATCAACTTGTTTTTTTTTCCCTTTCAGTACTTCATTATCTTCTTGTTTGCATTGTTTTCCATGAAAAATCTGCTATAATCTTTATCTGTATATATGTTTTTCTCGTGCTGAATCTAAGATTTTCTCTTTATCATTAACTTTGAGCAATTTTATGTATTATCATAATTTTGAGCAATCTTCATGTTTCCTTTTGTTTTGGATTTATTGGGTTTTTCTGGATCTATAGATTTAGAATTTTCACCAAATCTGAAATATCTTTGGCCATTAATTTTCAAATATTTTTCCTTTCCGCTCTTTTATATTAAAATGCTTGGAGTTTTCTCCAAACTCACTGATGTGCTCATTTCTTAATTTTTTTTTTTTTTGCTTTTTCTTTTTACGTTCTGTCTTACGTTGAATAGTTTCTTTTGCTATGCCAGTTTGAAAAGTTTCCCAGGCAGAAAGCCAGTATGGTTGTAGAATCATACTTTTTTAAAGAATCACAACATTTTGACACTTACTGCCTAATACTTGAAAAAAAAATGTTTCATATATTTGTTTTCATCTGGTGTGTGTGTGTGTGTGTGTGTGTGTGTGTGTGTGTGTGTGTGTGTGTGGTGTCTGGTAAGTTCAATACCTAAACCTCCACTATAGCCATAACTGGAAGTATTCTTAACATAGCTTTTTGAATAAATACATGAGCTCTAATAGAGTAAAAGTTTTCTGGAATCTGGGACCATGTATTAAATTTTTATATATATTAAGTGTAGTTTTTCAGTAGAATAACATGAAAGAAATCGCTCTTAATAGTATGATGTTTTGAATTTTTTACATATATCTGGAACCAGGGATGGGATGTGGCTTGCAAGATCATTCAGACCATACACCTTATCAGTAAATGTGCTTTTGAGAACTTCCTGTCCAATTTTTAACTTCAGAGACAGTGAAAAGAGTATACAAACCCATAAACACAGACTCCAGTTTCAACCTATTTCAACTAAAAGAGTCCTTGACATCCTAAAACTTTTTTAAAAATTTAGAATATGTAAAGATAGTGAAAGATGGTGGTTGCCTAAAAGTTGCTTGTGGGTGAATATGTGTTTACTAGAAGAAAACTAACTGACATACAAGGTAGAAAGAGGAATGAGATTAACAGAAAGGCCCCTATTTGAAATGTAGGTACATATTTGCATATTTGAGCATAGTGAAAGGTGC
>NW_021892114.1:0-638 GCF_006229205.1 Suricata suricatta
GCGATGCTTGCTCTGTGTCTTGCAGCTGAGCTCTTTGTCTTTTAGTGTGCCTTGTCCTTGTGTGTTGAAAGCCGGATGCGATGCCCCAGGGAAGAGGAATTGTGGTAAATAGGCCTGCAGGGGTGGGTTCGTGAGGCGTGGGGGGTGGGGGGAGAGGATGTTCTTAGTCTTTTCGTGACCTAGGCTGTGACCTTGACAAGGGGGCCTCAGTCATCCGCCCACCCTTCACGCTGCACACACCCACCTCCCCAACACACAGCCAGGCCGCCACCCTGCCGCCAGGGGGTCAAGAAGACTGGGACTGGAGCTGAGTATTCCCTAACCTCCAGGCCACTGGGCTCTGATCAAACACCAGCAATGCTAGGCTTGGTAAAAGCGTGTGTCCTGAGGGCAGAGCTTAGGAAGAACACAGTGCTCTGGCAGAACTCTACATGTCTCCTTCCATCCTCCCTCTGGCCCACGGCCCCAGGGGATTTTGGGAAGGTTGCCCCCTGGAGGTTGTGGCTGTCAGACACGTCTGCACTGAGGTGTCCTCCTTTCTTCCCTTCTGTTTCTGTAAGTTGTGACTCTCTGTCTCTGCCCTTCTGTGTCTCCACTTGTGGGGGGCAGCAGGATCCCCTCTGACCTCGGCTCTTCGG
>NW_021892115.1:0-638 GCF_006229205.1 Suricata suricatta
CAGCTCCCCACCCGCACCTGCCAAGCACACTCCAGCCCCATCTTCCTTACCTGTTCTAACCTTCGCCTTCCGACCCTGAGACCCTCCTGGATGCCGCCGTGGCCTTTCCTCTGGGGGGTCCGTGGTCGGGCAGTCTGGTCAGCCCGGGGCAGCCACGCGAGGCCCTTGCCACCTGCCACCCAGTCTGCATGTGCAGACTTGCCTTCCCTGGTGCCTGGGGAGCCCTTGCAGGCCAGGGGCCACACCCCCATGTGCCGTCTGCTGCACATGTCGGGGAGCCAGCCCTGCCTGCTCGGAGCCCCCCACACGTGTTGGGTGTCACCTCCCCCACAAAGCCCCAGGCTTCAAGTTACGATCAGTGAAACTTGGTGTCTGGGATCCAGCATCAGTGCACTTCCCACCAGGTTTATGAATAAGCCCTTTGAGAAGACCCTGACGTCAGTTCCAGAGCATTCTAGCACGTTCGCCCTACAGGGCAGGGGTCCTGGAGTGGGTTCTCTCTAGCTGGGCGACGTGAACAGGGGTGGGGCAGGGAGGGGGTGGCGAGGCGGGCGGCGCAGACGCTGCAGCCCTTCCCCCTGCAGGCTACACCGCGTGGAGGCGGTTCTGCAGCCTGCCCGCACTGGAGACCCGCGCCC
>NW_021892116.1:0-638 GCF_006229205.1 Suricata suricatta
GAGCAGGAAGCGCCGTGGGGCTTCGATACTGGAAAGCAAATCTCCTAGGGTTCTTTGCTGTTACAGTGAATTGGATTGTAATTTGCTGTGCCTTAGGCAGCGCGCTGTGTCCTAGATCTCACATCATTTGAAAATTTTCATCTTCCAGGGAAACTTTACAGCATTTTAGACAAGTGAATTAATTCAGATGAGTTGAATGCATCAAAAACAAGGACAGTTCTTTATCATGCCCAAACATCATGCCAAGCACTGAACATACATTACATAATTGCACCTGCACACAGTTCTGTGAAGAGGAGATTTATGGCTACCACTTGAAAATGACAAATGCAAAAAGTGAAGGTACACATGTTATGAAACTTACCCAAGGTCACACAGTTGGAGAACTGGGAGCTAGAATTTGAACCCAAGGTATGACTCTAGAAGCTGTGCCCCTGCCCTCCAGTGAACAATGACCATGTGTGTTCATCTTATACACTGTCATAGAATTTGTCAAAGCTTCTAATACAGTATTAACTAACTGAAATATTTCAGAAGACAATTCATTCATTCTTTCTACAGGCATTTATTTGGTTACTCTTGGCTAGGTGCTGCTCTGGTCACAGGAGATACAGCCACAAATAAAATAAAAGAAAAAA
>NW_021892117.1:0-638 GCF_006229205.1 Suricata suricatta
ACACCCTGTAGTTAAGAATCTAGGAATAGCACACAAAGTAGGACAAAATTCTGTCCTGGGGAGCTCATCCTTACGGCTCAAGTGATGCCAAGTTTCAGATGACTCTAAGTGCCACTTCTGAGAAACAGGACAAAAGCATTAAAGCATCTGAAGCTTTTTAGTAAAGAAAAACTTATAGGTGAATGGTAAATCCCATTTTCCACATACACAAAAATAGCTAGGCACAGGGCTACGTATATAGCTGTACATAAATGCACAGGAGGGTAGGTATATGCCTTTAGTTATATATTCTCTTAAGCAGTGGCATCTCGTGAAGGTGATGGACACTGTTCTACTGTTTATGTGTGCCCCTGGTGAAGTGGTTGTACTTCAAGGACCAGTACATAATGGGGACACCCCGTCCCCACCCCCCGCCATGTCACTTGCTGTGTACAATCTATACTTTCAAAATACATGAAACAGAACAACGATCCTTCTACTCAGTGTTAAACAGGCTTTCTCACTTTTTCAACGTACATCTAAGAGTTGCAAATTTTTCTTCATAGGAAGTAATTATTCCTCAGTTTGGTTTTCCCAGTTATATAAAGGCTAAGCTTTTCTTTGCTTCTGGTATTGTAACAAACCAGGTATTACATGGG
>NW_021892118.1:0-638 GCF_006229205.1 Suricata suricatta
AGTAACATAGTTTGAAAATGAGACTTTTTTTCTTCCCATTTGAGCTGAAACCTTTGCGATATTAAGCGTCAGAAGTTCCAATACTAAAAGGTGAAAAATCTAGATTGCTTAAGTAGAACTTTCAAGGGAAGAGGCCTAGGTTCCTGGCTGAGCTGACCAGTCATATCCAACACATAATCAAGTGAAGAGTACATAAACACTCATTGCATATGAATGGGAGAGTTGCATTAAAGAGCTGTTTATTTGAAATGACTTCCAACTTTACCCAGAACAGAGATAATGTATCCTCTCCTTCATATAAGGAGATTTTAATTTGTGGTTCCCTCAAATGTATGGCCAATTAATTTTTGACAAAGCAGGAAAGAGTATCCAATGGAAAAAAGACTGCCTCTTTAGCAGGTGGTGCTGGGAGAACTGGACAGCAACATGCAGAAGAATGAAACTAGATCACTTTCTTACACCATACACAAAAATTAACTCAAAATGGCTGAAGGACCTGAAAGTGAGACAGGAAACCATCAAAACCCTCGAGGAGAAAGTAGGAAAAAACCTCCTAGACCTCAACTACAGCTATTTCCTACTTGACACATCCCCAAAGGCAAGGGAAATGAAAGCAAAACTGAACGCTTGGGACTTCA
>NW_021892119.1:0-638 GCF_006229205.1 Suricata suricatta
AGCCCCTAGCAACAACTAATCTACTTTCCATCTCTATGGGTTTCCCTGCTCTGGATATTTCATATAAGTGGAATAATATAATATGTGACCTTTGGGGTCTGGCTTCTTTTACTTACCATAATGTTTTCAAAATCCATATATATTGTAGCGTGTATCAATACTTTATTCTTTTTTATGGCTGAAGAACACTCCATTGGATGCATATACTACATTTTGCTTAACTGACATTTGTTGTTCATCAGTTATTGACATTTGAGGTATTTTTACCTTTTGGCTATTGCGAATAGTGCTGCTATGAATATTCTTGTACAAGTATTTGTTTGAACACCAGTTTTCAGTTTTTTTGGGTATATCCTTAGGAGTAGAATTTTTGGGTCATGTGGTAATTCTACGTTCAACTTATTGAGAAACTGCCAAAGTGTCTCCATAGTGGCTGCACAATTTTATATTCCCACCAGCAGCATATGAGGGTTCCAGCTGATCCTCATCCTAGCTAACACTTGTTATTGTCTTTTTAAAAAATTATTTATTATTTAAGTAAACTCTACCCTTGGGGCACCTGGGTGGCTCAGTCAGCTAAACTTCCAACTTTGGCTCAGGTCATGATCTCATGGTCTTTGAGTTTGAGCCCCATGCCA
>NW_021892120.1:0-638 GCF_006229205.1 Suricata suricatta
ATTTCTTAGAATGTAACAGGTGTGGCCATGACCACTTTTACACTTATCTTTAAGTGGTTCCTCAACAGCAGAGCTATTGGCTCTGCTTTCACAGGGAAAGAAACTAAGGCACAGACACAAATCCAACCCACACAATTAGTGTCACAGGCCTAATGGAGCCCAGGGCTTCTGATTCCCACACCAGTTCTCTTTCCATTTCACCAGAACAGCTTCCCATCCATCCTGCTCCTGACCCAGAAAAGGTTAGATTATATTCACAATATTCTGTTTACAGGAGCAAAGAAGTGTGATAGTGCTTTTTTTTTAAGTGTACGGGCATCTGGTGGCTCAATCAGTTAAGCATCCAACTTCAGCTCAGCTCATGATCTCACAGTTTGTGGGTTCAAGCCCTGCATCAGGCTCTGTGCTGACAGCTCAGAGCCTGAAGCCTGCTTCCGATTCTATCTCTCCCTTTCTCTCTCCTCCTCCCTGTACTTGCAGTCTGCCTCTCTCTCAAAAATAAACAAACAATAAAAAATAAATTAAATTTAAAAACTTTTTAATGTTTATTCATTATTGAGAGACAGAGAAACAGAGCATGAGCAAAGAAGGGACAGACAGAGAGGGAGTCAGAATCGGAAGCAGGCTCCAGGCTCTGA
>NW_021892121.1:0-638 GCF_006229205.1 Suricata suricatta
CAGAATGTGACGGTATTTCAAGATGGAGTCTTCAAAGAGGTCAGTAAGGTTACACGAAGTGATTGGGCTGAGCCATAACCTGATACAACCAGGGTCCTTACGGATGACACATCAGGACACACACTCAGAGAAAAACCCATGTGAGGACCCAGGGAGAAGAGGACCCTGTGCAAGCCACGCAGAGAGGCCCCTGAAGCCATAGCCCTGCCCACCCCTTGATCTCAGATTTTTTTTTTTGGAATAAATTTTTTATTTTTTTATTTTTTTCCATATTTTATTGTCAAATTGTTTTCCATACAACACCCAGTGCTCTTCCCCATAAGTGCCCTCCACCATCACCACCACCTCTTTTCCCCCCTCCCCCTTCCCCTTCAATGCTCAGTTCATTTTCAGCATTCAATAGTCTCTCAAATTTTACATCTTTCTCTCTCCCCAACTCTCTCTTCCTCCTCCGCTCCCCCTGGTTCTCCATTAGGTCTCTCTTGTTTTCCTGCTAGACCTATGAGTGCAAACATATGGTATCTGTCCTTCTCTGCCTGGCTTACTTCACTCAGCATGACACCCTCAAGGTCCATCCACTTTCCTAAAAAGGGCCATATGTCATTCCCTCTCATTGCCATGTAGTACTCCATCGTGTA
>NW_021892122.1:0-638 GCF_006229205.1 Suricata suricatta
ACCTCCCCAATTTTCATCCACAAACTTCAAGGATAGCACCTACATAAAGCGTTTTTGTTTCAAATTGTGCTTCTTCCTGACAGCGTCCTCTACAGTCAGGATCCAGCTGAAGCAGCTTAAACTGTCCAAGAAGATCACAAGAGCTGCAGAGCAAGTTGCTGGAGAAGCCCACCTCTCTGCAAGCTTCCCATGAAAACTCTGCTCCGAGCGCAGACACCGCCTGAAGTACAGCCGCCGACAGCAACCGCAGCCCCAACGCCAGCCCGAGCCAAGCACGCGGTCCAGCCGCCGACGCTACCCTCTTTAACAACTTTAATTTGTGATAGAAGATCACAGACATTGAAAGTTAATTTACTGTGTACCCAAAAACAAGACTTTATTTGGAGGAGAGATAACAAGAGAAAAGGAACAAGGGAAAGGAACAAGGAAAATATTAAATAAAAGCGTAATTAAGCATGACCAAATAATGAATTAAAACTAACATGTATTTTTCTTGAGAGGTATTGATTTCACATGGAGACATAAGATGCAGTGCCTTTTAATGCCAACCCTCCCAACCTTTTCAATTCGTTGAAAGTTCAGTTCATTCTGGAGTTTCCCAGATGGACAAAGGAAATAGCAAATTATAAAAACCATGT
>NW_021892123.1:0-638 GCF_006229205.1 Suricata suricatta
AACAGGAGAGACCTAATGGAGAACCAGGGGAAGCGGAGGAGGGAGAGAGAGTTGGGGAGAGAGAGGGATGCAAAACTTGAGAGACTATTGAATGCTGAAAATGAATTGAGGGTTGAAGGGGAAGGGGGAAGGGGGAAAAGAGGTGGTGGTGATGGTGGAGGGCACTTATGGGGAAGAGCACTGGGTGTTGTATGGAAAATAATTTGACAATAAAATATTATGGAAAAAAAAGAGAAAATGCACACACCAAGAAAACGTGGGAATCTGACTCCCCACCTTCCATTAGTACTTCGGTTTTCTGTTCCTCCTGAGCTCTTAAGGTCCTGCTGGGCACGCATGTCAGGGTTCCCGCTCAGGTAGGAGGATATAAAAGCAAAAATAACCAGAAAACTCAAAGCTGCATTGGTCCTATACTTGGTCTGGCTTCCATCCCTAATCTCTTATTATGGCTCATTTTGCAGAACACTCAGATAGTAGCTCCATGTATTGTGTCTGGGTTCTTAGTTATAGTCTGAGGAGAGGTCTGTGGAGTGTGTTGACTTTATCTTACCTGAGCTGGAAGGCTACTGCACAGATTTCAAGAGCAAAATGCTGAAAACAGGGTCAAAGGCCAGAAACACATATTAGTTCATTGTGCT
>NW_021892124.1:0-1406 GCF_006229205.1 Suricata suricatta
TATGAGTGGAGTTCCATCGTATTTTTCTTTTTATGACTGGAGCATCTCACCTACTGTAATGTTCTCAGGGTTCGTCGTGATAGCGTAGGTCTCAGAATCGCCTTCCTCTTCAGGGTTGAGTAATATTCCATTGTGTGTAAATACGGAGTGTCGTTGATGTCTTCACTTTTTGATGGGCACTGAGTGGCTTCTCCCTCTTAGCTATTGTGAATAATGCCTTTGTGAACATGGGTGTGCAAATAGCAGTTGGAGTCCCTGTTTTCAATTATTTGGGGTATATATCCAGAATTTCTGGATCATTTGATAATCCTGTGTTTAATATTTTTGAGCCGCTGCTGTGCTGTGTCCCATGTGGCTGAACCCTTTTACATTCCCAGTAGCAGCACACAGGTGCACAAGGAGTCCAATGGCTTCACCTTCTTGTTAAAACTTGTTTTTTTGTTTTGTATTTTTTAAGAAAAAGATGTTATTTTGAGGTAATGTCTACACCCACAGTTGGGCTTGAACTCACAAGCCTGAGATCAAGGGTCACACGCTCCACCAACTGAGCCAGCCAGACAACCCTGTTTTTCATATTAGCCACCTCAGGGTTGCCTGGGTGGCTCAGTCGGTTAAATGTCCAACTTTGGCTCAGGTCATGATCTCATGGTTCGTGAGTTCGAGCCCCACCTTGGGCTCTGTGCTGACAGCTAGCTCAGAACCTGGAGCCTGCTTCAGATTCTCTATCTCCCTCTCTGACCCTCCCCTGCTCATGCTGTCTCTTTCTGTCTCTCAAGAATAAATTTCAAAAATCCTAAAAAAATTAAAAAAAATATTAGCCGCCTCAGTAAAGTGGTATCTCATTGTGGTTGTGATTTGCATTTCCCTATTGACTAGTGATGTGGAGCATCTTTGCATGTCCATATTCAAGTCCTTCGCCCATTTTTATTCTGTATAAGACCAATCTATTGTTTCCTGATTTCTTTACTTTGTAAACGATCTTGTAACCTATCCTGCCTTTACCATTTTTAGTGGCAACGCACACATTATTGGTATGCCCCCACTACCACCATTCATTTTCACAAATCTTTTCATATTGCATCTATTACCATTACACAATGATACCCCCCTCCCGTCCCTGGTAACCAACGTTCTGCTTGCTGTCTGGATCTTGTCTTTTTGTGCCTGGTTTATTTTACACAGCATACAGTGTTTTAATGGTTTGTAAGTTTTTGGCTTTTTTATGGACATCTAAGTGACATACAGTGTTATATTAGTTCCGGGTGTACAACACAATGATTCAGCGACTTTATACATTACTCTGTGCTCTCACCATGAGAAGTGTCATCACCGCCCATGACCATAGAACATTAGTACAATATTATTGACAATATTCCCTATTTGTGTTTTCACACTCATGACTTACT
>NW_021892125.1:0-638 GCF_006229205.1 Suricata suricatta
AAATAGGTATGGAATAATGATGTAAGCAATAATTGTTTGATGGTAGTATTTTGTAATAAAAGAATTACAGAAAAAGGTATACAAAATAATGTATGGAGAGCAAATATGTTTAGGAGGACTACATCTATAATGAAACAAACTATGTAGATTTTTTTTTTTAATTTTGCTATCTAGAAATAAAAATGTAACCCTTTTATTTGGGAGTTTTTGTTGCACAAGGAGTTTTCCATCCATCAATTGTTATAACTTTTATCCAAATTCTTCCCTACACTGAGCAATGCTGTGCTTACTTGAGATAATAAATATTTAGGTAATCTCTACCACACTTTTTTTTCATATACATGCTGACTTGATTTCTGTAAACAATACTGTGAAAGTACCTTGGTGGCTTTATTCATTATATTTGTGTTTTGAAAGGAGAAAAAGACACATGAAGCTTTTAAGTATCATTAATATTCAACTTATGTGATCATGAATACTTATTCTATATTTCATATCTGAAATATTTTATAACTTGACATTAAAACATATTTTGCATAGAGTATTATAGATTTGTACAAGTTGTACAATAGTATTTTGCTTTAGCTCAAAGCCTCATTTTAAATCAACGTGTGAATAAAGTATATACATACATATAT
>NW_021892126.1:0-638 GCF_006229205.1 Suricata suricatta
ACATGGTTTTTATAATTTGCTATTTCCTTTGTCCATCTGGGAAACTCCAGAATGAACTGAACTTTCAACGAATTGAAAAGGTTGGGAGGGTTGGCATTAAAAGGCACTGCATCTTATGTCTCCATGTGAAATCAATACCTCTCAAGAAAAATACATGTTACTTTTAATTCATTATTTGGTAATGCTTAATTACGCTTTTATTTAATATTTTCCTTGTTCCTTTCCCTTGTTCCTTTTCTCTTGTTATCTCTCCTCCAAATAAAGTCTTGTTTTTGGGTACACAGTAAATTAACTTTCAATGTCGGTGATCTTCTATCACAAATTAAAGTTGTTAAAGAGGGTAGCGTCGGCGGCTGGACCGCGTGCTTGGCTCGGGCCGGCGTTGGGGCTGCAGTTGCTGTCAGCGGCTGTACTTCAGGCGGTGTCTGCGCTCGGAGCGGAGTTTTCATGGGAAGCTTGCAGAGAGGTGGGCTTCTCCAGCAACTTGCTCTGCAGCTCTTGTGATCTTCTTGGACAGTTTAAGCTGCTTCAGCTGGATCCTGACTGTAGAGGACGCTGTCAGGAAGAAGCACAATTTGAAACAAAAACGCTTTATGTAGGTGCTATCCTTGAAGTTTGTGGATGAAAATTGGGGAGGT
>NW_021892127.1:0-638 GCF_006229205.1 Suricata suricatta
TCCTCCCCACCAAGGAGGAGGTCCCCCTGTGAGCCCAGTCACATGGAAGGCACCGCTGTTCCCAGCTGCTTGGGCAGGAAGCCGGATCTTCTCCTGACTCTCCGTTTCTCTCACTTGTGCCCCTTGCCCTGGCATTCCCCCTCCCCCCCCACTTCCCTGAATGCCCTGCTGGCGTTGGCTGCTCTACTATTTGCTGCTAAGGTGACTTTCTTTGTTCCTTTTAAAAAAATTTTTTTTAATGTTTATTTATTGTTTGAAAGAGACAGAGCAAGAGTGGGGGAGGGGCAGAGAGAGAGGGAGACACAGGATCTGAAGCAGGTTCCAGACTCCAAACACAGAGCTTGACACAGGGCTTAAACTTGCAGACCATGAGATCATGACCTGAGCCAAAGTCAGTTCCTTAACCGACTGAGTGCCCCAAGGTGACCTTTCTAAAGCGCACATCAAGTCCCTTCTCTTGCTTGCATACAGCCTGGCCTGCGCACAGCCTGTTCAGGAGCCCCTCATGGGACCCAGGAGGCTGCTGCCCGCCCTTCCCTTGCTAAAGCCCTTCAGAGCTTTTTGTTTCTTCCCTCAGGTCATGCTTTCTCTCCTTCCTCCTGGACTTGGCCTCTGCTGTTCCTCTCCTGTGGAGGCCG
>NW_021892128.1:0-638 GCF_006229205.1 Suricata suricatta
CTGTCTCTCTCTCTCTGCCCCTTTCCCTCTCTCTTTCTCTCTCTCTCTACCCCTTTCTCTCTCTCTCTTTGTCTCCCTCTGCCCCTTTCCTCCACTCTCTCTCTAAAAATTAAAAAAAAATGTTTTAAAAAAGAAAAAGAACATAAGAGCCAACTGAAAGTGCATCTTTTAGTCAAAGCTGGTACCAGTACAGTGACTAAATAAATAAAGCACTATTGGATTATAGCCCAAAATATAAAATAAATATCCATGAATCCACATGGATATAAATACTGCTTAACTGAGTAAATCAATAAATGGGGACACCTAGGTGGCTCAGTAGGTTTGGCGGCTGACTTCAGCTCAGGTCATGATCTCATGGTTCATGAGTTCGAGTCCTGCGTCGGTCTCTGTGCTGATAGCTCAGAGCCTGAAGCCTGCTTCCAATTCTGTGTTTCCTTCTCTCTGCCCCTCCCCTGCTCACACTCTGTCTCTCAGAAATAAATAAACTTTTTTTAAATCAGTAAATGGAGGATAGACAAACCTGATATGCAGAAAATACCAAACAATATATGTAGATATTCCACCCTCAAGGATGATGTGAACATAACCCCCCACCCCTTACGTGTGGACTGCACACAGTGGGTTGGAGAAAGAGT
>NW_021892129.1:0-638 GCF_006229205.1 Suricata suricatta
CCCAGGGTTCTGCCCGGGAGCCCAGGAGACAGGACCCTGATTGGCAGCCCCGCCTGCTGCCAGCAGGCCACAGGGAGCACGTCCTTCCTGGGGGCTGAAGAAGAGCCAGTGCAGGGGCCGGGAGCAGGGTGTCCCCTCGAGGAAAGGGAGCGGAGGCGCCAGGCGCTCAGGGCGTGGGGGAGTGGGTGTGAGGGCGCAGCGCGGGCGCGTGTGTTGCAGTGTGTAGGTGCCCACGGCCAGTGGGACAGACTCGGCAGGGCCTGGCGTCAGGTTCTGGAATAACTTGTGATTTCTTCCTCACGCATACACTTTTTGCCTCCTTGACGTTGTGACCAAAGAAAGATTTGTCTGTATTTAGAAACTTTAAAAACAAAAGATTTGCTGGGACATTTTGAATATGGAACACAAGGTAACCTGCAGATTCGGGAAGGACAGAGGAGGTGGCCTCCCACGGCGAGGACTAGGCACCGAGCCGGCCGTCAGAGCGGCCCCCAGGGGTGTCCCTGGCCCCGTGTCAGCACCCCCGCACCTTCCTCGGCAGCAGCGTTCCTAGCTCCTCAGGGGTCACAAGAAAGACTCTCTATGAAGGGGGTGGAAGCTTGGGGCCGTGTCCCCCGGGGACTCGCGCAGACTCGCGC
>NW_021892130.1:0-638 GCF_006229205.1 Suricata suricatta
CACTGCACTCTCATGAAGCTCCATCTTTTCCAGGGTCTTATCTGATCCCCACCGTAGGGCAGTAAGGAAGGCATGGCAGCGGGTGTGGAGAAAGGGAGGCTGAGGGAAGGGCACCTGACTAGGGAGGCAGTGTGTTTCTGGACAGATGTTCCCATGGGGGACGGGGGGGGGGGGTGCCATCTCCAGAGAGGACTGAAAGTGACAACCCCACAGGTGCGTCCCAGCTCTGCCTGGCAGTCTTGCAGGGCTGCAAGTGTGTTTGGGGGTCTGTGTGGGCAGGGGAGTGTGTCAGAGTAGATGTATGCCTGGTGAGAGAGAAAGCCTGTGTGCTCCATGGGTGGTTTGGGGGCATCTTCTTCCACGGATGGCTCCTGAGCGCCCCGGGACTCCTAGAGGGACGGGGAGCCGGCTCAGCAGGCTGGCCGGAGACTCTGGGGGGGGCGGGGAGGGCCCTCGGCCCAGCTTGCAGAGGCCTGGGCTGGCAGTGGGCACAGCGCCGCCTTGTGGGGCCATAAGGAGGGATCCGTGGCATGTCAGGGAAACTGACGGCCTCTGTGGGGGAGAAAGAGGGATGGGGATGGCCCTGGGGAACCTGGGAGGCCAAACAGCTCCCAGAAGCCGAGCCACCGGCTCCGGGT
>NW_021892131.1:0-638 GCF_006229205.1 Suricata suricatta
GCAAGGCCATGAATGAGTGGGGAGGGGCAGAGAGAGAGAGAGGATCCCAAGTAGACTCCGCACTTATTATGGCACCAGACTCCAGGTTTGATCTCAGGAACTGTAGATTATGAACTGATCTGAAATTGAGAGTCAGAGGCTTAACCAACTGAGCCAACCATGTGCCCTGAACCCCAGATTTAAAAAATTAGTTTCTTTTTCTCTGTTTGCTTGCTGAATATCCTTCAACAAATCATTTGTCCAGCACTCCATTTTAAACTTTGATTTGCTCAGCCGCACATCACAGTCCCTGGCAGTAACGTCCTCAAGGACCCACACGGGCGCTGAATTACTTTTGTGCACAAAGTATCTACAGAGGAGCCCAAGATTCAACTGTTCTCTGGACTTTGAGGCCTTTCGACGTCTCCCAACAAATGCTATTTCTTGCTCATGTCTCTTCCCGGTCGGTATATATCTAAAAACCATACAAACAGAAGTTCATAAAAAGGGAGTTGAAACCACTTCTCACGGAAAATACAGACGAATCCGAACCCCACACACACAAGTTCCTACTGACCAAGGGACCAAATGCAGCCATGACCTTCAGTAAAAGCAGACCGTGTGAAGAAAGCTCTTTCCTGTTTTGTCCTCCGCTGCCA
>NW_021892132.1:0-638 GCF_006229205.1 Suricata suricatta
CATGAGAATAAATAAAACAGAGAAAGATTCCAGCTCTCATGGAATTTACAGCATAATGGGCTTTTATATCTGTGTGGTCCCTCTCTAGGCCCATAAAGGTAGAAATTGACCACTCGGATATTCTCCAGTTATTTTCTATTTCTTCACATTTTCCCAGAGAAATCCTGGGAAACTCACAGGGTTTCCCAGAGAAATCCTGAGGGAAAAAAACTCACAAAGTGGGGTACCTGGGGGCTCAGTCGGTTAAGTGTCTGACTTTGGTTCAGGTCATGATCTCATGGTTTGTAGGTTCATGTTTCATGAGTCCCAGTGAAAGAAACACATTGAGAATCAGAGAGACATTTCAAAGTGGAGACCACCAGGTTCTGTGCTGACAACTTGGAGCCTGGAGCCTGCTACATATTATGGGTTTCTCTCTCTGTCCCTTCCTTTCTCACATTCTCTCTCTCTCTCTCTCTCTCTCTCTCTCTCTCAAAATTAAATAAATAAACATTTCTTTAAGAGGTACAAAGGTCACCACGTAAAATACAGAGATGTGGAATGGAGTTTCTTACCAGAGTGATGACATCTTTTAAGGAACATTTTTGAAATGTGTGCTTGGAGTTTTGACTATCACAAAAAACACAGGCCTATTTAAT
>NW_021892133.1:0-638 GCF_006229205.1 Suricata suricatta
GTCAGTATGAATCTGAGAAACAACATCTGGACCAGTCAGCCTGCTGATCTGACACATACAGACCCGTAGAGACTCTAAGAGCTTGATGAGAGCTTAGTAAGTTTAGGTTAAAAAAATTTTTTTTAAATGTTTTTAATTTATTTTTGAGAGACAGAGAGAGACAGTGAGAGCAGGGGAGGGTCAGAGAGAGAGGGAGCCACAGAATCTGAAGCAGGCTCCAGGCTCTGAGCTAGCTGTCAGCAGAGCCTGACATGGGGCTCAAACCCATGAACTGTGAGATCATGACCTGAGCCAAAGCCGGATGCTCAACCGACTGAGCCACCCAGGCGCCCCTGGTTTTGGTTTTAAAAATGGGAAAACTGGGGCCCAGAGAATTTACTATATATTTTACCCCATGGTACACTACAACCTTGGGGGGGTCTCCTGTCCTACTGCCTAGAATTTCTATATTTATATTAAGCTATTAGTCAAAATACCAAACTTTAAAGATAGCACAAAAATTCAGAAATTGTAAAGAATTCCTTCTTTTGGCATTTTGACCCAATTGAGGAAAGTCCACCTTTATACTTTTATCTTTAAATGGACCATTCCCAATGGCTGAAGGACCTGAATGTGAGACAGGAAACCATCAAAACCCT
>NW_021892134.1:0-638 GCF_006229205.1 Suricata suricatta
AAAAATCCTAAGAGCAACTCTGGTTGAAAAAAAATTCCCAGAGCGTCAGAATTGGAAGCATTCCAACATCATTCCAATTAAGACTACATCCCTTCCTGGCTTATGCTTTAGAGCAGAACATGAAATTCCTCTGAGCCCATTTCCACAATAGAAAACAGAGCTCATGAAAGTACTACTTCATAGATTATACTTTTGTAAATATTAACTCATAGAATCCCTTTGGTAAGTTTGATGGAATAGTGTATTTGCTCATTCTTCAGACTGTGTAAATTCTATATTTATTGCTTTTATCATTGACCAAAATAATACACGTAAATAAGAGACTTTGTAGTGGGCAGAATAAGGCTCTCCCCCAAGATGTCCACATCCTAATCCCCAGTACCTTTAACATGTTATTTTTTTTAGAGCAAAGAAGGATTAAGGTAACATTGATCAGACATGCTAATCAGCTGCCACAGAGTAAACTGATTCGCTGTGTTTGTCCAGGTGGGACTAAGGTAATCACATGAAGGTCCTCCAAATGTTGAGGAGGGAGACAAAAGAGTTGGTGATAGAGATTCTGAAAAGCCTACCCTGCTGGCTGTGAAGGTGGAGGAACAGCCATGAGCCAAGAATGCAGGTGGCCAGCAACAGAGACT
>NW_021892135.1:0-1405 GCF_006229205.1 Suricata suricatta
TATGTGTCTTTTGTGCCCACCTTGCCCCCCATCTCCTCTGAGCCCCACAGGTCTGGGTAAGTTAGCTTCTCAGCCCCTGTAATGCCTCCCTTCTCCTTTCTTTCTTTAATGTTTATTTATTTTTGAGGGAGAGGGTAGGGGCAGAGAGAGAGGGAGACAGAGAATTTGAAGCAGGCTCCAGGCTCTGAGCTGTCGGCACAGAGCCCAACGTGGGGCTCGAACCCATGAACTGCAAGATCAGGAACTGAGGAGAAGTCAGATGCTTAACCGACTGAGCCACCCAGGCGCCCCTCCTTTCTCCTCTCCGCAGAGCCACACACTGATGTGATGGCCTGCGGGCTCACAACTACCAGCTCCGTGCGGGCAGAGCTGGGTCTCTTCAGTCCCCGTTTCAGGATCAGCCAAGAGCGCGTGTTCAACCGGTCTTACTGACATGCTGAGTCAACTGTCCTAGAGAAGGAATTAGGGCCCCTGCGGTTTGCCTTCTTTCACACCCTGCCTCATGCTAGGTGCTCAGTGCACGGTGAGTATTGTAAGATGAAATCTGCATCCTCACAGAGATAGGGAACCGAGTGTGAGATGCACAGAAGGCCAAACGGTAATCCAGCAAAACTGGGTACATAAATGGTTGACTCAGGTGCATTCCAGACCAGAAGCATCCAAGGGGACTTGCTAAAAACACACATTCTTGGCCTTCATACTGAGGAGGTCCAGGGATCTCATGATGTCAGTGATCCAAAAGATTCTGAGGGGCTAGACAATGGGCTGGCCGTTAGGATCCACCTGCAATGAAGGGCTAACACTTCCTAAGATGGAGTGGGCACAGACAGGACCTCCCCACCAGATATTCGATGCCTTTATGGGAGTGAGACAAAGGCACCAGGCAGAGCGGTATTCCGTGTCTGGGCGCTGAGAGTGCCACCGCCTCCGACTGCCCACCTGCCTGTAGCCCAGAAAACCGCGCGGATCTGCACCCTCGGGCCTGGGGGCGGGACTTCCTGTCCTGAAGGCAGAGGTCTTTCCCTGCGAGGCAGGAGCCTGCTCGAGTCCTGGGAGCGGGTAGCGTCAGTGGACGCGTCTCTGTCCAGCCACCATCGTCGCCGCCACTGCCACCGCCGCCATCACCACTGACCCCAGCGCCATGGGACAAGGAGAGCCGGTAGGGACAGGGGTGCCTTGCATGGTCTGAGGGCAACCGAGTATGGTCGGGGTGTGGGAGGGGGTGCCATGAGGGGTGGAGGTGCCTGGGGTAGGGATTGCGGGTGGGGGTTGTAGGACCCCAGCCCGAATTAGGAGTAAGAGATGTGGGGGAGGGGAGTTAGGAGTAGGAAATGTCGGGGAGGGGATGTTAGGAGTAAGGGATGTGGGGGAAGGGATGTTAGGAGTAAGAGATGCGCGGGAAGGG
>NW_021892136.1:0-638 GCF_006229205.1 Suricata suricatta
GGGAGGGGGAGAGAGAGAGGGAGAGAGAGAAAATCCCAAGCAGGCTCTGCACTGTCAGCACGGAGCCCAATGTGGGGCTCGAACCCACAAACTGTGAGATCATGACCTGAGCTGAAATTAAGAGTCGAATGTTTAACCCACTGAGCCACCCAGGAGCTCACGTTCACATGTATTCTACATCAGGGAGCAGTGAGCACCTCAACTACAAAACACAGCAACTAATGGCTGCAGGTGAATGGAGGTGGCTGAGTCCCGTGAGGTGGTCAGAGGAAACTACCGTGAGGAAGAGAATTTGATTCGAGATCAGAATGAACTGAAGGAGTGAGCCGTGCAGATGAGATCAAAGACATAGAAGGCAGTCTGTGGAGCTACACCCAGCATGGAGATTATTTTTTTACTTGAAGTCTAGTTGGCACACAGTGTTACATTAGTTTTAGGTGTACATCACAGTGACTGGACAACTCACCACGAGTGTAGCCACCGTTTGTCAGCAAAGAACGCTATAACACTATTATGATACCACTGATCATATTCCCTACGCTGTATCTTTCATCCCTGTGACGGATAACTGGAAGCCTGTACCTCCCACTCCCCTTACCCGTTTTGCCCATCCCCCCACCCCCTCTGTTCTGGCAACC
>NW_021892137.1:0-638 GCF_006229205.1 Suricata suricatta
TGGAATCTGTTCTAACATCAACAGATATGATCACTAAGACACCGTGAAGCAAACAACTTCACTTCTTAGTTCTCCCCAGTGATCCACACCTTGACATGCAGAACCCAAGTGGTAAACCAAGAATCTGAGAATCACTAACTCTCTTAATCTGAGCATGAGAGACACTGAGTTTTAGGATTAGGAATTAGTTTTCACTTACATCTAGACACTACATTAGAGGATCTCCTACATGGCAGGGGTCAATCCGAAGCAGTCGGTATTCCTTCCCAGCACCCCGTCAAAAATCCCTCCCACCCACACCCACTGCTTGTGAAGAAGGAGGTGGCTGCATTAGGCTTGCTTCTGTAAACCCAGGGCTATTCGCAAAGAAGGGCATCTGATTGGAAGGAGAGAATGGATGTGAAGGGAGAGAGACAATCCTATCATCACAGACCTAACAGAGAAAGTAGGTGTGACCAGATTTCAGCAGAGATGCTGAGCAGAGTCATCTTCGATTCACCAGCACCCTGCTCTCCTTTGACCAACCGTTGCCCGAGTCCATCTCCAGAATTTCGAAAGGTTACTTTCCATTTAATGAAATTCTGAACTCATGACGTTTGCTGGAAGGTGAAGCAGCTTTGAGAGGCCTGGCTGTGGGG
>NW_021892138.1:0-638 GCF_006229205.1 Suricata suricatta
TTCAACTCTTAGAAAGGAGATATGGCCCAAGGGCCCTGCACTTAACAAGCTGGGAAGGAAACCCAGATCTCTCATTTCTGGGGAGAGAAGTGGGCTGGGGCTGGGGTGGGACATGACTGCTGGTCCCACAAAAACCAGATCAGAGATAGCATCCTACGTGTATAGACAGACGCAAAGGTTTCCAGATCATTCCATGACTATTGTTCTTCACATGGGCTACACAGTAGAAATAGCTGGTAATTTTAATTCCTAAATGTGGAAGTAAAAACTAAAGCTACTAAAAGTGTATGAAGAAAAGAAGTTTAAAAACTTGAAAAGCACCAAAAATAAATAAATAAACTCTGGTATTTGCTTCCATTAAAATGAAGACTGTGTAAAATAAAGGACATAACAAATATAAATAAATATGATGATGGGAGAGTATACGTAAATTGTCCATTGTAACAAGGGCCAGAGAGAGACACAGGAAGACAGACAATATGGTGGCAAGAAGCCATGAGCAACAGTAATGTCACAAGGAAATGGGCAAACAGGACACGCAACTTGAGAGAGATATGAAGACCAACGGATGTTGTACAAAAACGTTCAAAATCATTAATGAGCACCAAAATTAAAAATAAAAAGAGGTGACATTACTG
>NW_021892139.1:0-638 GCF_006229205.1 Suricata suricatta
ATGTGTCTCAGTCATGGAGAGTGGTCCTCTGCAGATGCTCTCCCTCATGGTGTTGCCACCTAAGGACCTAGGGGTGTGGCTCTCTAACCGGGGGTGCGTGGCTCTAGAGCCACAGGAAGGACACCTACCATAGGCATGAGAGGAGACCATTAGTGGATCAGGCTACAAAATACATTTGTCTTTTCCTACAAAGATCTTGAGCTCACTAGGATTTTGAGAAGGCAACTTCAGTGACAGGCTTTGCTAATAATAGCCTTAACAACAACAATAAAAAAATATCAAGGGGTGATCTTTCTTGATTAACTTTGAAATAACAGTGTGTGTGCAGCAGTGTCCTTAGACTGAATGCTAGTGGCAAACACTGTTGGCCACATTATTTTTAATCATAAAGGAGAGCAGCACAAGCCGGTAGACAAAGTTCTGGGACAAACAGAAACAAGATTCCTCGCAATTTTTATGTTTTGGTTCCATGACATGCTTACACAGCATATGATTCTATCAGTCCACCTACACCTGCTTTAACAAGCTGAATTAATGCTTTCCTAAAGTCCTTTGGGTGTATTTCTGTAGTGTTCAGACACTGGGGTGCTCAAAGCTCAGATGCATAGAGCAGTAGCATTTCTTATATTGTTTACACA
>NW_021892140.1:0-638 GCF_006229205.1 Suricata suricatta
CCTGCCCCTCCTCGCGCCCTCGCAGGTCCGCCCCGGCCCCGTGCCTACAGAACCGAAGCCTCTGGTGCTTCCCAGCAATGCCCTTCATGTTTTGTCCACCGCTGAGACTTCTCTGGGCTTCCTGAGGGAGCCGCTTTCCTACCAACTCTGCCCCCGGGTTTGTGCCCCTGGCACCACACTCCTTTCCGATCACCTCCTCCTTGAGCAGATTCCCGGGGCCTGTTTTTAAAAGCCTTCTCAGCACCCTGCTGCCCCTTCAAGGTTGTCTGCCACAACACTGCAGGTTGTCTCTCTACGGCTCGGCTGGCTTGCTCGTTCAGTGCCTGATTCTCCTGTCGGAGCCTCCTTTTGCTAGCCCTTGTACATGCTTCTCTTTCAGTGACAGTTTTTAAGTTAACCTGTTTTAGATGCATTGATCTTTGGTCTTCTGTAAAATCCCAATGACCAAGGAGCAGGCGTTCTTCACCTACATGGACCTACCATGTTCCTCAAGCTAATGGAAGATTGCCTCGAAGGACGTGACAGCACCCTGGTGAAGGACACAGTGGGGGGAGGTGTGCTGTCCTGGCCCCTCAGTGCTGCAAGAGGCTCCCTGTGACACTTCCAGTAGAGATTACACACCACGGACTACCCGTGTC
>NW_021892141.1:0-638 GCF_006229205.1 Suricata suricatta
GACCAGCATCTGCATGTCCTTGACCAAGTGCTTTCCCTCACCGTGGGAACCTCTTTTGCTCCCCAAGGGGCTGTCAGGGGGACCAGAGAAAGACTGGGCTGCTACTGTTAACCCATCAACAAAAGAGTGAGAGCATCAACAGTCTAGTTCCCTCACCCTCAGTCTGGATAACTCTGCGGTCCCTGCCCCACACTGGCCCGCAGTAGTCCCCGGCTCGATAACACCCCCTTTATTACCTGCCTTTCCTCCCGTGACCTAAGATGGCCCAAGATCGCACAGACTAAGAAATAGACCGTGTGCCGTGTGAGTGCTTGATTAAAACACATTTCTTCCTCTCCATGGGAGTGCTCAGACTCACGCCAGGCAATTTAGCTGGAGGGTTTGCACCTAAGCAGGATTTTGCATTAGTGGAAAGATGGGAAACAACATTTAAGTGGGTGTTAATACACGAGAAAGTAGGACTGGCTTCTACACAGTGAGGAATACTTTGAGTTCCTTGGTCATCATCACAGTCACAATGTGGACAAATATCGATTACCTATTGATTGCCCATCTCAATTCCTGCCGAACAGGGAAACCATGCTCCAAAGTGAGTCTAATATGGAGAGCAGTGGTAAATACTGGGTGACGGCTGGGGG
>NW_021892142.1:0-638 GCF_006229205.1 Suricata suricatta
TCAGAGAGAGAGGGAGACACAGAATCGGAAGCAGGCTCCAGATTCTGAGCTGTCAGCACAGAGACTGACACAAGGTTTGAACTCACAAACAGTGAGATCATGACCAGAGCTGAAGTCAGATGCTTAACCAACTGAGCCACTCATGCACCCCTTTATTCTATGTTTTTAATTGAGGCATAAATGACATACTTATGCCTCAGTTAGTGTCCGTTGTCTAATATAATGATTTGATATCTGTATATATTGTGAAATGGTCACCACCACATTTAGTCTATGTAATATCCATCACCACACATTGTTATAGAATTTTATTTTCTTGTGATGAGAACTTTTAAGATTTACTCTCTTAGCACCTTTCAAATATGCAATGCAGTATTGTTAACTATAGTCACCATTCTGTACATTCCATCCCCTTAACTTTATTTATAACTTTTCTTTTTTATAACTGGAAGTTTGTACCTTTTGACTCCCTCTACCCATTTCACCCATCCCTTACTCATCACCTCTGGCAACAACTAGTTTGTTCTCTGTAACTATGAACTTAGGTGTTTAAAAATTTTAGATTGCATATGTCAGTGAAGTCATACATATTTTTCTTTTCCTGTCTGACTTATTTCACTTAGCACAATGCTCTCAAG
>NW_021892143.1:0-638 GCF_006229205.1 Suricata suricatta
TCCACTTACCTAACTACTAACCTTCAGGCTCTGGGCCAGCTACTGGTTTGGATATATAGAATATATATAATAATAACAATTGAAAAGATGTTCAGCATCGCATTTATCAGATTAATGCAAATTAAAACGGATAAGATAATACTCCTTCCCACCCCTGGTATGGCTAAAATTAAAGTATGGAGATAGGTATGGAAGAAGCAGAACTCTTATTCATGGCCAGTGGGAGTGCAAACTGGTAAAGCCGCTTTAAAAAAGTTTGACAATTTTGTTTAAAGTTAAGCATACCTTTACTCTGTGATCCACCTTCCACTAGTAGGAATCTTCCCCAAAGAAATGAAAATACTTGTCTTCACAAAAATAAGTATGAAAATGTTCATAGCAGCATTATTCTTAATAAGTGAAAACTGAAAACCAAAATATCTGTTAACTGGTGATATTCGGGTCCAAAAATCATGGTAGCTTTACACTTGTGATAAATAAGGAAATAATCCATTTAAGCGTTAGATTTAAGTGTTAGAATCTCAACTGAGACTTTCAGAAAGAATTTACAGAAAAGAATAAATGAACTCCTCTAGACATAGCCCATGATTGAAGAAAAAAAATGGAGAACAAAATTCTATTCAAAGCCTGGAACATCC
>NW_021892144.1:0-638 GCF_006229205.1 Suricata suricatta
AAAAATTTTTTAAAAAAAGAAAAAATTTGTAACACAACGGTCCAAAACCTTTGGATTGCAGCCAAGGCAGTCCTAAGGAGGAAGTATACTTTTCAGGCATATCTCAAGAAGGAAGAAAGGTCCCAAATATACAACCTAATCTTGCACCTAAAGGGGCTAGAAAAGGAACAGCAACTAAAGCCTAAAGTCAGTAGAAGAAGGGAAATTAAAAAGATTAGCATAAATAAATGATACAGAAACAAACAAACAAAAAACAGTAAAACAGATCAATGAAACCAAGAGCTGGTTCTTTGAAAGAATTAACAAAATTGATAAAGCCCTAGCAAAACTTATCAGAAAGAAAAAAGACCTAAATGGATAAAATCACAAAGGAAAGAGAAAAGATCACAACCAACACCACAGAAATACAAACAATTATAAGAGAATACTATGAAAAAGTATATGTCAACAAACTGGGCAATCTGGAAGAAATGGACAAAACTCACAAACTACCAAAACTGAAACAAGAAGCAACAGAAAATTTGAACAGAGGGGTGGAGCCAAGATGGCGAAGAGGAAGGGAGCTCTGTAAACTCCCTCCGCACCGTTTTTCGAACTGAGAAGGATATTACGTTCATCTGAGAGAGCGGAAGGAGAAA
>NW_021892145.1:0-638 GCF_006229205.1 Suricata suricatta
AAAAAAAACACAGGTTGATAGGAAGATTCCATAAAATCTAAATGGCCTGGAGGTTTAAGCCAACATGTTGAGAAAATTGCTCTGGAAAGTCTCCCAGACCCTCAGACTGTGTGAGCAAGAAGTAAATATTTTTTTATATTAACGCACTGAGATGTTGGACTGTTTACTACTGAAGAATAACCTAATCTATCCTGGATAGTACAACACACATCTCATTATATACATGCTTTCCAAATGCAGGCTTCGTTGTTTGGCTTGTTTGTTGCTTGGCTCCACCCCCACCTTCATATATATCCGCACATACAATTGGGTCACCTTGGTAGAAAGATTTAAAAATCTAGTATGCATCCTTTCATATTTTTCCTTCATGCTCACAATACTATACAAATATATGTAAATAAATGTAAAGTGGGATTTTAGTCTTTGTTTTACAGAAAAAGAAAGTGGTATATATCTTGCATTACTTTTTTTTTTCTGTTTTTTATTTATTTTTGAGAGACAGACAGAGACAGCACGAACAGGGGAGGGTCAGAGAGAGAGGGAGACACAGAATCGGAAGCAGGCTCCAGGCTCTGAGCTGTCAGCACAGAGTCCGATGCAGGGCTTGAACCCACGAACCGCGAGATCATGACCTGAGC
>NW_021892146.1:0-1405 GCF_006229205.1 Suricata suricatta
CATGCCCAGAACTATGTGCCATAGGTTCAAAAGGGCTTTCACTGGGCCAAAGATGGAAATCAAAATTTCACAAAAATGGCCAACCACTGGGGACCAATCTCCAAAAATCTGAGGAACAGGGGAAGAGATTGAGGGGCCAGCTCCCGGCCACGGCACTAATTGGGGCAACAACCCTCAGCCCTCACAGTCGGTTCTCCAATTTCAATCTGTCTATAAGCTCTACAGGAGAATGCCAGGCTGCCCAGGACTGGACCTCCGTTCCACCACCTGCAGGATACTAACGCCTGATTCACCTCCTGTAACTATTCCCACTGGTATAAAGGGCCCCGGCCCTCAGGGGTAGTCTGACGAATATTGGGACGGAGCTCCATCTCCCTTTAGGGCATCACTATAACCCCTTGTGTCATTGATGCTGATTATCAGGGAGAGATCAAGGGGTTGGTGTCTCCTCCCCCTTTCACCAAGCACATTTTTAGGGATCAGAGAATTGCCCAGTTACTATTATTGCCTCATTATCACATAGGAAAGGATGCCACTAATGCCCCCAGAGGAGGATGCGGCTTTCGGTCAGCGATATGGCCTTTTGGACACAGTACATTAAGTTCTCCAGGTCCACTAAAGTATTACAGATTCAGGGAGTCCCTTTTCAAGGACTCCTAGGCACCGTAGCAGATGTCCCCTGCATGGTAGGAAGAGATTGGCCATCAGCGTGGCCAACTCTAATGCTTCTGTTACTCTTGGCAAAAAACACTCAAATTCTAAAATGGTCAGATGAGGGACACAATTCAGGAACTTTTTGTCCTTATGTTACTCTTTCCAACTCTTTTTCTTCATGGGGACAAGAAATTTTATCCCAAATGGGAGTGTTACTTTACACCCCAGGTGACTAGGTCACGAGTCAGATGTTACAAGTGGGGCTTCATCTCTACATAAAGTGTAGACAAGACACAAGAGGGTCTAATAACTCCTGTGAATATAAAACTCAAAACTGGACAGAAAAGAGGCTGGCTATCCAGATTTGTAGAAGGGGCCATTGTTTCTTTTGCTGCCAACCGAATAATCTGGAAGTCAGATGCTCCTCTTTGGGTAGAACAATGGTCCTTCACTTCTGAAACAATAGCAGCAGCAAGACACCTAGAACAGTATAGGGAGGGACCTATCGAATGTTCCAATACTCCATGGAATCCTCCCATTTTGTTAGTAGGAGAAAATCAGGTAAATGGAGATTGTTGCCAGATGAGGGGAATGAATGGTCCTATGGAGAGTATGGGCTCTTTGCAACCAGGGAGCCCATCCCCTGTGGCAGTGCCAGAAGGTTCTCAAGTAATTGTGATAGATTCACAAGATTGCTTCTTCAACATTCCCCTTTATCATGAGGATTGCCAGAGGTTTGCCTTTCGTCTGC
>NW_021892147.1:0-638 GCF_006229205.1 Suricata suricatta
GGAGCCTCAGCTTTACCAAGCAAGCTAAAGAATCCTTGAAAGAATCTTAGAATCCATCATGCCGAGTGTCTCTTTTCAAAGATGAGCATACTGAGTCCCAGAGAAAGGGAAAGACTGGCTCAAGTTCAAAGAGCAAGTGGCGGAGCCTGGCTGAGAACTCTGTCTTATCAAATCCGATTGTTATGAACCCTGTTGTTTTGTTCATTTAGTATTTATTTTCTAGGAATTTCTTCTTTATCCAATTATGTACAGGGCTGTAGTAGAAGCTGCTATAGTCCTTCAAAGTAACCTACAATACCTGGCCTACAGTTTATGGATCTAGAAGTGAGCATCTAACTCAGGTTTTGCCTGACCTGAGTTAGAGAGAGAGAAACATAAGGTAGGGGAAGAGAGAAGGGGCGTGGAGGGAAGAGGAAGAAAAGAAGAAAAGAAAAAAAAAAAAAAGAAAGATCCCATCTGCTATTAGATGTTTGTACTATTCATACAAACTTAGGAGCTATTGGCACTGGCCACTGTCTGCCCCATGCACTGGAAAATCCATAAATCAGAGGTGTCCAAACACTAAGGTTGCTAATCAGCCTTCAGATTCTTTCTACAGACCTTCTGGGAGTTCAGAGAGAGTCAAGGAAGTGTTTAGC
>NW_021892148.1:0-638 GCF_006229205.1 Suricata suricatta
TTTCAAAGGGGAAATGATAACTCGGCAGTGAAGAGGCCCAAGGGCGCCACCTCACCCAGTGGTCTAAGGGAATGCGGCCAGGACAAGCCGACGGCACACGCACCTGCGGGGCGCACCGAGGGGCACACATGCTCACCCCTGAGCTTCTGCCAGAAACGAAACTGGATTTAATCGGAGGAAACACGAAGAACATACGACCAAACCACTGACCTAGATCCGTGAACGTCAACCTCATTAAAGACAAGAAGGCTGAGGAGCTGACTGAGACTAAAGAGACGTGACGGCTACACGCAGTGCTGAGCTAGACTTCATCCCACACCAGGGGAGGGAGGCCGCGGGGCAACTGGCAGGGCGTGAGCGCGGACGGTCCTCTGGGTGATGTTCTCCGACGCCGAATCTCAGGACTCTGATCGGGACACTGCGGTTACGTGAGAGTTGGAGTATTCAGGGGGAAAGGGACACGGTATGTGCAGTGACTTCCCCAATGGCCGGGAAACCCTAAGAGCAGGTGCATGCAGAGAGAAGAGGGCGCAGCGCTGCAGAGAGCTAACAAGTCCAAGGGCAACATACGGTGGAGTTCTCTGTTCTTGCAACTTTGCTACAAATTTGAAATTATTTCAAAATGCAATGTTATAAAA
>NW_021892149.1:0-638 GCF_006229205.1 Suricata suricatta
CTTTGGGTGTCCTCCCAGCTGACCCCCAATGTGGCTGGGGACATTGGTGGGGTGGAGCCCCGATTCCTTTCAAGAAGAACCCCCGGATGCACGGGACTCAGCACCTGAAGGGTCCTGGCCAAGGCTGCTCCTTGGTGGGTGCCGAAGGCAGAACCTGATCCCTGACCGCCGCCTGGGTGCCGGCCTCTCCCCTTGGGAAATCGTGGACAAGCCCGGGACCGATCCCTCGGACATCCTGCTGGGAGTGACTGGGTGACTTCGAGGGCTGCTCCGCACGGGGCTTCCCAGGCCCTCTGCCTCCGCTGCCCGCACGCTGGCGCAGCTCAGCCCCCAGGTCCCCATGTTGGGGATGCTCATTTTCATTTTCAAAAGTCCCTTGCGGAGTGGAAAGCAGGCCTGACTTGGATGCCTTCTGGGGTCAGCACCCTAGTCGTGCCCTTGATGCCCCCGGGGGGATGGGAGAGAAGACATCTGGCGGCCCCGCGAGGTGCAGATGGCCTGGACCGTCTGCCTCGGGACGGGCACCCGAAGGACTATTCCCAAGCAGCTGCCGAAACTCCTCCAGCTCCGGGGACCACCCTGGCTTGTCTGGCCCGACGCGGAGTGCCCTAACTCCACTTGTTGGTTGGGGAAAAAAA
>NW_021892150.1:0-638 GCF_006229205.1 Suricata suricatta
GCTTGCCTTTATGTTCTGGAAAGATTGCTTTCCCTAGGGACTTTGTCAGTAAAGCAAAAATGGGGAAGTGGGTGATTTGATTAATCAAATGTTTTTATTCTTATAAAATGACCATACATTCCAGTGGGTGACCAATGCTTGTATTAGAAAGCAATAAAACTCAAAAATTATGAGAATATTTGAGTCCTTAATGATATATGTAAAATGATTTCAAAAAAGAGGGTATATCTCTCTTTCTCTCGTTCTCTCTCTCCTCTTCACCCACCTCTCTCTCAATTTCTCTGTATACGTACACATACATACATACCTAACATTATACATACATATACATACACATATGTAATATAGTATATGTGTATATAATGTATATAAAACAATATATAATGTTGCATATGTGCATATATGTATATTTAAGAATATTATATATGTATATAAGTGCAGATATAGTTATTTTTGTCTTATTTTCAGACAAAACCCCAAAATATGAGGTACCAGCTAGTTCTATATTAGGTAAATTTCCAATCTATGCATGCAGGAATTGAAAAGTTTATAGAACACGATTTTGTATTTTTGACTCCTTCCCCCAGTCTAAAAGACAGGAGAGACCCAGAGGGTATACGGAGAGTCTCTCTCCCAAT
>NW_021892151.1:0-638 GCF_006229205.1 Suricata suricatta
GAAGGACTGCTTTTCTGCTCCTTTTCCTGCTTCTCTTCTTGCTAGGACCTGCACCCCTACCCTACGCATGGCTTATAGAACAGATAACATATGTCCTCCTTATAAAGGTCAAGGAGTTAATGATTTCTCTGGAGTCTTTCAGCACAACAGATAAAATCTAAAGAGTGACACGTAGAGGGTCAAGTGTTCTCCAAGATCACCGACTCACCAAGACCCCTGGTTCCAGAGCATAAGTAACTTATGGAGGATACTGAAACACTCATCTTTGTTCCTGAATGCCTGAGAAGACATGTGCACCGACCACAATCTTGAATAAAAACCCCAGGCCCTAAATAAAAACAAAATTCATCCTTCTTTCCTTTCTGAGTCTCCCGGATGTTTGTCTGTATCCGCACTCTCTCTATGTCTTCAATAAAGCCTACTCTCACTTCTTCTTGAACTGCCTTTGATTGCTACCTTACATGAAGCCAATGGCCCTATTGGCCGGTCCTGCAGAACCTTTTCTGGGTCCTCGAACCCAGCCAGCCAACATCAGACACTATTATCAGTGTTTATCATTTGTTGGTGCAGACATACTGTTTCTTAATATGTAGAAAAACATGCCTTTAGCCTTTAATTTAGATATTCCTTAGAGCAGA
>NW_021892152.1:0-638 GCF_006229205.1 Suricata suricatta
CGTTAGATCTGACCTGAGCCGAAGCCAGGGGCTTAACCGACTGAGCCACCCAGGTGCCCCAAAAAATCATATTATGCCATTTTTAAAGTGGGCCTGGAAATTGAGATTGTGAGTTTGTGATAACTGCGTTTTAAACACCCCTAATTTTCTTTTCTTATCTTCAAGTTTCACATGAATATCCTGTGGTCGTCCTCAGTGTTTCAGTGTTATGATCCATCAGCTTGATCTTCAACCTATCCTATCCATGCCTCAAGCATAAAACATGCCTCTCTGCTGTGCCAGCCCAGGAAATATTTACTTTGGAAAAATCTAACTAGTTACTATCTACTACTTGTGTACTGATAACCTCTGGCCATGCACTTGAATTAGGAAATAACTCCAGCTGCTTTTCTGGAGGCCTTTATTTGGAGCTAATTTTCACTTCTGTATATTCTTGCACTATTTTTATTACTTGGAAATTACCCTGAAAATACCTGCAAGAATAATCAGTTCTGTGATAAATTATTCTTCTCCATAACAAGGGAGCATAATTACTTGTTCACATGTCCACATTTATAATTTCTCTTCATAACAGAACACAAATATTATTTCACAAAAATCTCTCTGCATTACATTTGTATAATTAGCAGGGGCTTAAA
>NW_021892153.1:0-638 GCF_006229205.1 Suricata suricatta
ACACACACACACACACACACACACACACACACACACACATCATGTTCTTAGCCCAGTGGACTTGATTTTGGGCTTCCAATTTCCAGAACTATACAATAAGAAATCTTGTTGTAATAAGCCACTGTTTGTGGAAATTTGTTATAGCAACAAGAGGAAATGAATTCATAACCAAATGATTGTCAGATAATCTGCACATTTTTAAGAGTATGAAAAAGTCTATTAAACGTGACAGTGGGACAACAGCAAAAACTTGGGAATGTTCTATCAAATTGGGATGCATGTTTGTCTACAAAGCCACTTTATCTTTGCTAAGAATTGAGTTAACTTTCTTGGTAATTTCCTTTCCATATATAGTATTGAATAGCCTGATATGAACTATTACATTGCTTATGTGAGTATAGAAATGTCCTGAAGTGTACAGGTCTAAAGCACCACTGAACACTTAACAAACTTGGAACTTCCTGATCACTTTTTGTTGCAGGTTATTCTCTCTGAATGCCATTTCTTAGGAAACCTTGGTGATAAGCAAGAACTTTAAAGTGATTACTACACCAAGGCCAAACAAAACACTATAATCCCACCCAAAAAGTATTATCCAATTCTAAGCATGAGGGAAACTTCAGACAAATCCTTACCAA
>NW_021892154.1:0-638 GCF_006229205.1 Suricata suricatta
CACATTTATAAGCAGTTATCAAACCATGAGTCATTACACTATTAGTTCCTCTCTCTATATATGCATGTATATACAGAGAGAGATAATATATATATTATACATGTGTATACACATTATATATGTATATATATGTATAAATACATACACGTATATAATATACACATATATTAGAGATGAGTGGGGGTATATATGTGTACACATATACATATATGTGTATACTGTATATATATTTTATATGCATTGTATATATGTGTATATGCTACATATTATATATTATATATAACACATATGTATGTGTTATATACACATATGTGTGTGACATATGTATATATAATACACACATATATAATATATATATAAAGAAACATTTTTATATCCCCAGTACCCAACACAGTTGGGACATATGGGAACACAATAAATGATATTGAATGAATACACGGACACAGACAAATGGGACACATTAGAGAAATAGAAATAGTTCTTTCCCTTAATAAGCTTAAACTCTAACTGGGAGATAAGACTTGCACACGGGAAAGAGTAAGACAAGGATACATGACAGTAAACATCCTAAGACTGCAAATGAGCTCTAGGTGATATGGGTTAGGAAGAGCTCAAGGGACTGTGGGGAAGGTGGTGGG
>NW_021892155.1:0-638 GCF_006229205.1 Suricata suricatta
CCCTCAGCAGTGCTGCCCAGCCCTGGGCATCCCCAGCCGGGGTCTCCCCCCGTGGGGGAGGTGGGGACACCACCAGATCACCCACTGACAGCACAGGGCACGCGGGCTCTGCACGGCACAGGGCACACCCAAGGCTCGGGGAGTGTCTGCCCACTGGGCTTCGAGGGAGGCAGAGGGGCCTGGTGGCTCAGAGCCACACCCTGACCGGCCTGGGCCTCGGTTTCCTGACCTACCCTCCCTACAGGGCCTCAAGATTGACCCCGGCAAGCACAAGCCCCTTGTCACCAGAGGGCTAGGACTCTCCCTGCCTTCCAGGCCTGACTGCACCCAGGCCTGCCCCAGAGTTTCAACAAGTCACCGAGTAGAGGAGGACGGACAGCGTTTCCAGAGCACCGTCCTTCCCTTAACCAAACAGGGCTCCAGTGGTGCGTTACGCCAGTTACACAAGTGGAGGTGAGCGTCCTGACGAGCACAGCAGCCCGGGTCCCTGCCCAGGTGTCCCGTGTGAGCTCACCAGCCCCCCTCCCCCTCCCTGTGCCCCGTGTGAGCTCACCAGCCCCCCTCCCTCTCCCTTGTGCCCTGGGTGAGCTCACCAGCCCCCCTCCCTCTCCCCTGTGCCCCGTGTGAGCTCACCAGCT
>NW_021892156.1:0-638 GCF_006229205.1 Suricata suricatta
TTCTCTCATCACAGGCAGAAATTTATGTTCAATTATAATTAAAATACAACTGCTTTTATCCTGTGTTTCATTGATGTGTGGTGGAGGATATCTATGATTACAAGCACTCTTTAAATTCTGTTCTACATCTTCAAAAAGGTGCTTAGGAAACTCTGTTTCAGTGGTTTTCGATTATGGCTAGTTTATAGAACAGTTTATAGAAAGAAAAATTACAAACATCCAAGCCCCACCACACACCCACCACGGAATGATCATGTATTTTAGTTTAAAAAATCCCCATAACTGATTCTGATATACAGCCAAGTGCTGAGAATCCCTGCCAATTTTTTTTTGATTAACATTTTAATACATTGACCAGTTGAGCTTCAAAACCACGAAAAAGTATTTGCTTTGCTTCTTTGCTATATAAATAATAACCATGTTAATGGCTCTGGATGCCCACCAAATATTTCATTTCTCCCTTCTGGGTCTCTGATTGGATTGTACTTCTCAGTTCCCTCGTGGCTGGAAGGCACCATGTGCCTAATGAAATTGTACTTGTGGGCCAGAACATTTACTCGCCTGCTTAGTTAGACTCCTATGATTGAAAAAAATGTGACTCGCAAACTTCCATCAGGATCACCTGAGCTCTTCTCAGA
>NW_021892157.1:0-1405 GCF_006229205.1 Suricata suricatta
CTCACAGGCTATTAAGTGACCATGATTATATCACTGAAAGTTTATCTTCCTTCTTCCAAGCTGCAAATCATTGTTAAATGGCATCTTCTGGCTTTCATCACAATTGTGGAAATGGAATGACTATTTATTTCCTATCTCTCTGCAAAGCCCAGAAGCCCAAATGAAGGCAGAAGCTCAAAATACTGTGGATTGTTTTGGCAGCGCAAGCACCCAGCTGTTGACTGGAGTTCCACAGGACAAGTTGGGGACTGCTGTGGCTGACTCTGGCATCTGTGTTATGAATGATATCTTGGGATAAAAGTCCCACCCCCTCTAGTTTCTTGGCAGCTTAGGAATCTCAGACTGAGATGAAAACATGGCTTTCAATGCCTCAATGAGTTGCTGGAATATTTTGGACCTGCTTGAGCCAGTATGAGATTTGTGTATATCTCTAATTTTAATCCAGCTTTGAACTAATATTCAACACCCACAAAGTAGAGACTTAAAACTAAAAACATCTTTAATTGGTTCAAAGGCCCCAAGTTCCATTACCTGTGAAGAAAAGATACTTATAGAGGTTTTTCTGATCTGTCATCTGCCCACAATTGCCTTTCCTAATCAAAAGTAGCAAGGTAAGAATTTTTCTCTTTTACTACTTGAAATATTGTACTAATTTTTGGAGGCAAGCAGAAGCCTCCTTTTAGCCTTTACTGCCTTTTATCTAGCAGTAGCTGGTTCAATTTCAAAGATTATACAAAAAGATGTGTCCTTAGTCTGTTTACAGTATTTTAATCCTTTCCCGTTAGCAGCTTGGATATTATATTACAGGGTTGTTTTTGTTTTTTTAATCAGATGCAGACTCAGATGCTCAGTTTAGAAGGCCAGGAAAACAATGATGGCTATTAGGACAGGTCTGGAAGTGGGGCAGGAGATGAATAGGTGAATTAAGCCACCATATGCCCAGTGAATTAAGTAAAGTCCTAAAACATTAGAAAATGCTTATCTGATTTAAATAGAAAATCCTTTGCCTAAAAATACAAAGAAATGAAAATAGAAATTATAACATACATTGCTGACTTGTTACAGACAGCCAAAATGTTTTATAACTTTGGCATAAAAACATTATTTCAAGAAAAGCAGTGATTTCATAATTATTTTTGAAAATTCCTTCTAACATCAAGGCCTTATAAAAAACCTAACATATACATTGTATATATAACATATACATATATGTGGATATACATGTTTATGTATATGTATATGATTACTAGTTAAATACAATACACTTCATTGCTAAAGAACAAACTCCTCAGAAGAAATAGACAATATGTTTGGAAAAACCATGGAAAAAGGAAGAATACCTTCTACAATATTCTGCATTTGTAGTTGAAATTGTATATCTAAAGAAAAAAATAGTTAAAAGGAT
>NW_021892158.1:0-638 GCF_006229205.1 Suricata suricatta
TTAAAAGGTGTCTTCTGGATGCTCTATTGAAATTTGACTTAAAGAGGACAAGGCAAGAAGCAGCAAGTTTACTTATCAAGCTATCATAACAATGAGATAAGAAATGATTGCAGCTTAGACAAAGCTTGTAGAAGTGGTGACAAATGTTCAGATTCTGGATCTGTTTTGAAGGTAGACCTGTCAGGATTTGCTGGAAGAGCATATGTGTCATGTAAGAGAAAGAGACTTGGGGTTTGAGCAGCTGGAAAATGGGGTGGTCGTTAACTGGGATGAGGAAGACTACAGGGTTGGGAACAATTATTATCAGCTGAGCTTTGGGTGTTGGCTTTGAATGACCATTTGACATCCAAGTAGAGATGTCAAAGAGGCAGTTTGAGGTACTCAGGGGAGATATCTGGGCTGGAGATACAAATTTGGGAGGCATCAGTATAGAGATGGTATTTTCAGTCATAAGCTTGGATGAGGTCACCAAGGCAATGGCAGTTGCTAAAAACTAAAGGAATCCTCTATAAAGTGGGAAAGAAAAGAAGTAGCTTCATAGTTCTAACATACTAACCAAGTGATGATCCTGGGCTATTCAGTGATGAGGGACCCCCAATGGGCAGGTGAATGAAATGGAATAATGTGGTACATGGTTG
>NW_021892159.1:0-638 GCF_006229205.1 Suricata suricatta
CAATGTTCATAGCAGCAATGTCAACAATAGCCAAAACATGGAAAAAGCCTAAATTCCCACCACCTGATGAGTAGAATTTAGATTAAAGGTTGACCAATTCTTTTCTTAAAGGGCTACAAACAAATAAATTAGGTTTGTAGGTCATATGAATTCTGTTGCAACTACTGAATTCTGTTTTAGCACAAAAACAGCCATAGACAACATATAAATGAATGGGTATGACTGTGTTCTAGTAAGAATTTATTTATAAGAATATGTGTTTGGCACATTGTAGATGAGTGGAATGCTTAGGGAAGGATGTTTAGTAGGAGCATGGAATGATAATAGGAAATGTAAAACATCCCTCTTCAACTCACTGAGAAAATCTAGCAGGGATGATAACTCTGGAAAGTTAGAGGTTATTTCATCCTGATTCAGTTAAACACTGTGACACTCCCTACTAGGAGTGTTGCAATATACCCTACCAGGCATTAAAGCATTGAGGATTTAGTTCCTGAATTCCAGCTTATGTTGTGATCTTATATTCCTCTTGTCATTCATTGCTTTGCTCTTGTTCTTTAGAACTACTTGGTTCTTATCTGAGTTTTAGTTAGCTATGTCTTTTCTTAATGTTGGTTTTTGACAGGATGAGGGTATGA
>NW_021892160.1:0-638 GCF_006229205.1 Suricata suricatta
TGTGTATTTTTAAGAGCAAAAACATTGTTGTAACTAATCCCTATACAGTTATCAAATTCAGAACATTTAACATTGAGTTGTCTCAATTATGTTTTTTAAATCACCTTTTAAAAATATCCCATGATCTAGTCTAGAATCATTTATTACATTTAGTTTTCATTGTCTATTTAGCCTACTGTAATCTGGAGCAGATTCTCAGACTTTCTTTGATTTTTATAGAAATTGTTGAAGAATTCAGAGCAATTGTTTTGTAAAGGTTTTTTAATTTGGGTTTATCTAGTTATTTCCTCAAATATTTTTAAAATTTGAAGTTTTTATCCAAAATATGCCTGAATAATATTTATTCAGTTAATAGCCACATAGTTCCACAAGACTTGTGGGGGAAAGAGGCAGCCCTAGACCTCTATTTTTATTCCTGCTTCCCAGAGACCATCTCTGTTAACTATTTTGGATTTCTTCAGTGTTTAACTCAATATCTCTAAAAGTTATGTTTATATTGATTTTTCAGGTTTAGTATTCTCAGTTTAACTTTTTTACATGTCGCCTTGCTATCTTCATATGTTTGCATATATTATCTTCCATTCTGACACTGAAAATATTTTTGTTATGAATTTTCAGTGTTAATATTATTATGACTA
>NW_021892161.1:0-638 GCF_006229205.1 Suricata suricatta
GCTTCCACCCAGAAATGACCTTCCATTGCAAACACCAGTCACATGGCCATACCGGAAAAGGTGTAGGGAGTGTGGTCAGTCTGCACGTTCCTCAAAGGAGAGGAAACCCAGACTAACACAGGATTTTCTCTCATGGTTTCTCTGCTAACATCTTACGGTCCTTTCCCCTTATGGTTCAGACTGGGGCACTCTGCTACTCTGATACCTTCAATGGCTCCCTATGGCCCAGGCTAGCACCAATCCTGACATGGTTTTCGGTGACCTCCATGACCAATCTTACTCCTCCGGCCCCGCTTCTGCGTTTCCCCAGGCACCCCAAGCCGTCCCTCCGTGGCTCACACAGCCCCTTCGGCAGGACTGTCCTCCCCGCTGGCCCTTACCCGGTCCTCTGACGTCTCAGCTGCCGCCTCATCCCACGGAGCCGTTTCTGGCCTGTGGAATCCACTGCGTTCTTTCTTGAACACAGAGTGTTCCAGACATCTGCACCCAGCTCTCTGTTTTAGCAACTGGGGAGGTGTGAATGCTGCAAACTTACCAGAATCAGTGTAGGAAAAAATATATTTACATCTCCTTTGCACGTACCTAGTTTGGGGAGTTTGATAGATTTTAAATTTAAAATTTTTTATTTCAGTCCCCCC
>NW_021892162.1:0-638 GCF_006229205.1 Suricata suricatta
TTTATTGAAAAAAAATGTATAGGATACAAAACAGGAGTGGCAATTGCCTTAGTCAATGATTTCTGATGACAAATCCGTTGGTATGTAAATATTTCCCAGAACATAGATTGGTAGAAGACTCCTGCATAATCTTTACCATTCAAATACAATATGTTTTAGCATAGCAAAGGCAAAAGTTAGTTCTTTTCTAAGCAAGGGTAAATAGCCTGTTTTCTAGGGTAAGAAAAACAGGTCTTCTCAGAAAATGTAACATTTGCTCCTATAATCATAAAAGAAGAAACTCTTATAACAAGTTTTTTCACAAGGTACAGTTCACATATCTTTAGCATAAGAAGGCAAATCACTTCGGATATCAGTCAGTCAGGTGCCTTAGGGGTCAGTGCTCAAGCAGAAATTGAGTGGGGGTTGAGTGGTGAAGACACTGGTCACCATCTGACGGTGGGAGGCCTTGCAAACCCACCTCACCTCACAGGGAGACTTTTCCTCTACTTATGAGTTCAGAGAGACCTAGCTTCCCGCAGGTGTTTAATAATTTGTCCTCTCTTCTCATATCTCCAAGCATTTACCCCATCCTCACTGTGACAAATAAGCCCACTGCTCGAATCAAAGGAGGAACATGGAAACTCAGAGCACTGTGA
>NW_021892163.1:0-638 GCF_006229205.1 Suricata suricatta
GAAAATTTTCTATAAAGAGAAGATCTGCAACTCTAAGATTAGTCCACCAGCAAAATGAAAGAATTCCGATTTCCTTATGTTTTAGTGTCTATTATTCTCCTTTCCCTCTGGCAGGTCAGAGCGGTGCTGGAAACAACTGGGCCAAGGGCCACTACACAGAGGGCGCCGAGCTGGTCGACTCGGTCCTGGACGTGGTGAGGAAGGAATCAGAAAGCTGTGACTGTCTGCAGGGCTTCCAGCTGACCCACTCGCTGGGGGGCGGCACGGGGTCCGGCATGGGCACCCTGCTCATCAGCAAGATCCGGGAGGAGTACCCGGACCGCATCATGAACACCTTCAGCGTCATGCCCTCGCCCAAGGTGTCAGACACGGTGGTCGAGCCCTACAACGCCACCCTCTCTGTCCACCAGCTGGTGGAAAACACAGATGAAACCTACTCCATCGACAACGAGGCGCTGTACGACATCTGCTTCCGCACCCTGAAACTGACCACCCCCACGTACGGAGACCTCAACCACCTGGTGTCGGCCACCATGAGCGGCGTGACCACCTGCCTGCGCTTCCCGGGCCAGCTGAACGCCGACCTGCGCAAGCTGGCCGTGAACATGGTGCCCTTCCCGCGCCTGCACTTCTTCATG
>NW_021892164.1:0-638 GCF_006229205.1 Suricata suricatta
AGAGTATTATTCTTATTATTTATATTTATATTCTAAGTACCAAAAATTTTATTTTATTTTATTTTATTTTATTTATTTTTGTGAGAGAGAGAGTGAGAGAAAGGGGAGGGGCACAGAGATAGGGAGAGAGAGAATACCAAGCATGCTCCATGCTGTCAGCACAGAGCCCAACATGAGTCTTGAACTCATGAACAAGGAGACCACCACCTGATCTGACATCAAAAGTCACATACTGAGCCACCCAGGCACCCCTACAATAGAGTATTATTAACTATGGTAATCATGTAATACATTACATCTCCAGAACTTATTCATGCTGCATAACAAAAAATTTGTACCACTTGACTAATATATCTCTACTCCCCCACCGTCTGGTACCTTTAGTCTACTTTCTACTTTTACGAGGTTGACTATTTTAGATTCTGCATGTAAGTGGGGCCATGCAATATTTGTCTTTCTGTGCCTAGTCTATTTCACTTAGCATGATGTCCTCGAGGTTCATCCGTTATCACAAGTAACAGAATATCCTCCTTTCTAAGGCTAAATGATATTCCATTGTAAATAATGTTCCATTCCATTCTGTGTGTGTGTATGTGTGCACATTACATTGTGTTGATCCTTCCTTTGTCAGTAAACAC
>NW_021892165.1:0-638 GCF_006229205.1 Suricata suricatta
AGAGAGGGAGACACAGAATCTGAAGCAGACTCCAGGCTCTGAGCTGTCCGCACGGAGCCCGATGCCTGTCTCAAATTCATAAACCATGAGATAATGACCTGAGCTGAAGTCAGATGCTTAACAGCCTGAGCCACCCAGGCGCCCTGTACTTATTTTACACCAGAAGTTTGTACGTCTTAATCCACTTCACCTGTTTTGCCCATCCCCCTATTCACTTCCCCTCCGGCAACTACTGGCTTGCTTATTCTCTGTATTTATGAGTTTGTTTCCGTTTTGCTTTGCTTTGCTTGTTTATTTGTTTTGTGAAATTACGGTATTTTTCTTTGGCTTATTTCACTTAGCTTAGCATAATATCCTCTAAGCCTATCTCATGCTGTCACAAATGGTAACATTTCATTTTTATGGCTGAGTAATATTTCTTTATATATGTCTTAAAGACGCATATCTTCTTTATCTTTGCACCTAAAGATGGACACTTAAGTTGCTTTTGTAAATAATACTACAATTGGATCACCTGGGTGGCTCATTCATTACGTGGCCAACTCTTGGTTTCGGCTTAGGTCATGACTTCATGATCTGTGAGTTTAAGCCCCACATAGGGCACTGCACTGACAGTGCAGAACCTGCTTGTGATTCTC
>NW_021892166.1:0-638 GCF_006229205.1 Suricata suricatta
ATTCCCGGAGAAGGAACTGCTGGCTCAAAATATGGAGATCTCAACATTTAAAAGATACAATAAATTTTGCTAAATTATCACCCAAAGGTTATACTAATTTGCTTTCTCACAACATGCTGTTTCCACCATATGCTCAACCACCCTTGATATTATCAATCTTTCTCACGTATGACAATCTGATAAATCTAAAAATTATTTTGTATTTTTAATTATTAAGAGTTTAGCATTTTATCTTATGTTTGTTGGCTATTATATTTACATCCTATCTGTGAATTATCTGTGTATGTCCTTTGATCACTAAATCAGTCATCTTTTTTTATTTATAGAAAATTCTTATATATTATAGGTAGCAATTCTTTGTAATATATCCCAAAGATATTTCTCCCAGTCTTCTTTTTTAGGGTATTTTTTACTGTTTTAAATTTTATGCAGTCAAATCCATCCATTTTTTCCCCTCTGTGATTTACAGCAAAGTGCTGAGAAATACTCTATCTACCGTAAGATTATGAAACTACAGTTGACCCTTGAACAGCATACATTGGAACTGTGCTGGCCCACTTATAGGCAGACTTTTTTCCATAAATTTATTGAAAACTTTTTGGAGACTTGCAACAATCTGTAAAAAACTTACACAACTG
>NW_021892167.1:0-638 GCF_006229205.1 Suricata suricatta
CTTGCCAGCCTTTTTAGAATTTTTTTTTTTATAAATTGATTGAAAAAGAGCACTCGTACGGTAACTGACATATTTATTATCTGTGTGCTCTGTTTTTCCTTTAGTTTACTCTCACACTCCATAATCCTAGTTCAGGAGCACTAAGTAAGTGTTTGCCTTTACTGGTGTTACTGCCTGCAGTCATATTTCAGAGGCTAGAATTTGACAAGCAGTACTTCTGAGTCAGCTTAATTAAGACTTCTATTTCGTTGTGTAATAAAGCAGTGACTTAATTGTATTTGCAATTCTTGTAAGGCCAGTATTTACAATAAAAGTACCTTTTGTTTCTATTTCCCTCTCCTCTCTCTGTTGAAGCATCTTTGATAAGAGGAACTTAAAGACTTGGGGCAGAAGGCTCTTCACACCTGCCACGTGGAAGTACTGAGTCCTTGAGTGGTCATCGGTGGAGCCTACAACAGCTTCTTCTCCACTGGTGGCAACTCTGAACATGACTGGATGTTGAATGGAAAGAAATCTGTAAATCAAGTCCTGGGGTCTAAGGTCATCGTGGATGAGGATCCATCCTTGGGAATAACTTCGGCTTCTGTGACAACTGTGGGTTACCTCAACTCCTAAGTCTCATCTTCAAAAACAGAATG
>NW_021892168.1:0-1405 GCF_006229205.1 Suricata suricatta
CTCCAGGCTCTGAGCTAGCTGTCAGCACAGAGCCCGACGCGGGGCTTGAACCCATGAACGTGAGATCTGACCTGAGCCGAAGTCAGAGGCTTAACCGACTGAGCCACCCAGGCACCCCGGTTGTCTTTTTTTTAAATCAACCATCAGTTAAAATCTGGCTTAGTTAGGAATTTTTCATGTTGGATTTTGACACCCTTAATTTGGGAGTCCATATCTGAGTTCAGATACTATAACCTTCTGCAGACTGTTTGGTTTGTGCTCCTCTGGGGAAAAGTAAGGCTTTAAACACTGATGCAAAATTTTACTTCTTTGGAGAGATTCACTTCCAATTTCTCTTTCCTCATTAGGCCTCCCTCACTCAGACTGACCACCTGATGTCATTATATGTTCACAAGAATCAGTGATTCAGCCAACTTCTTACTTTATTAGGTTGGTCTCCTGTAAATACCGTAGCCACAAGCACAGCTAACCGAAGTTTGTGCACAGCCTGCTGGAGCCTGCCTCTCAGCATCTGCTAATTTTGCCTATATCTGTGATAAAAAGAACAGATTTAGCATAGATCTCTATGCTAAAGGACAAAAGCAAAATATCTATGTTTGCCAACTACCTTCACAATGATCTGCAGGTTATTTAATACTCCCTCTCCCAGTCAGTCTGTCTCAGTTTCCAAAAATATTATAGAACCATATCAGAGATGCCCAGTTGTAAATTACTGGTGCAATATGGATTTCTCCTTTAAATTAATTCAACTGGCAAGTCAACTGGTTGAAATGCTAAGCTCTCAATAAAATGTGTTTCTCTTTTATTTAAGCAACACATAAAAAGGCAATTTAAGAATCTAATACAAGTTTGAATCAGACAGTGTTTCTGAATTTAGCTTTTATTTATTCACCAAATATTTGTCTATTATTCATTTACCAAATAGTGGATAGTGAGTGCCAGGCACTGTTACAAGAGTAAGGACCAGCAGTATGCAAAACAAAGTTCCTATCCTCTTGGAGCTGACATCCTATAAGGAAGACACTGTGGAAGATATTTTAAAAAATCCATTGGGTTCTTAGATTCTGGTCTCCAGCTGCTTTAAGAGACTATTTAGACAATGAAAAGTGCTATAAGAAGAAACAGAATATTCTTTAGGACTTTAGAAGTAGCAGCAATTACTTCCCAGAGGCAGAACCAGAAAAAAAGATTCAAGTTAAACTGGACTTGAAGTGGGGTGCCCGGGTGGCTCATTCGGTTAAGTGTCCAACTTCAGCTCAGGTCATGATCTCATGGTTCTTAAGTTTGAGCCCCACATCTGGCTCTGTGCTAACAGCTCTTAGAACCTGGAGACTGCTTTGGATTCTGTGTCTCCCTCTCTCTCTGCCCCTCCCCAGCTCTCTCACTCACTCTCTCTCTCTCTCTC
>NW_021892169.1:0-638 GCF_006229205.1 Suricata suricatta
AGACAGAGAGACAGAGAATCTGATAGCAGGCTCCATCGTCCAACATGGAACCTGACAAAGGACTCAATCTCACAACTATGAGATTGTGCCTTGAGCCAAAATCAAGAACTTAAGTGACTGAGCCACCCAAGTACCCCCAGAAAGACACTTGGTTTTTGATGTTTATTTTTGAGAGAGAGACAGAATGGGAACAGAGGAGGGGCAAAGAAAGAGGGAGACACAGAATCCAAAGCAGTCTCCAGGCTCTGAGCTGTCAGCACAGAGCCTCATGTAGGGCTCAAACTTACAACTATGAGATCATGACTTGAGCCAAATTCAGATGTGTAACCAAATAAACCACCCAGGCACCCCAAGACAGTTCTTAAAATAAAATCCGTCCTTTTCTCCCCTTCTTTCAGACTTTTCTCATCGACCTTCACTGCCAACTTCATTCAAGAAGACAATTCTACCCTGTTGTCATCCCCACCTCCCATTTAGCCTTGAACCTAGTGCTGCCTGGCCTGTGATGCCCTTGTTAACAGAAATTGCTCAGTGACCTACCACGGCAAAGGGACTCTTGTCCACATCTAACACCATTACTTCTCTCCTTGAATGGCCACACTGGGCATCTGCAGCCCTCCTTTTCTGGTCACCACCTC
>NW_021892170.1:0-638 GCF_006229205.1 Suricata suricatta
GGCGACACACCACGTCACGCTGTGACCACTGCGGTGTGTCCAGGATGGAACTTGCTGGAACATTCAGAAGCAGCTGGTGTCTGTCCCCATGTAGCAACATGAAGCATAAAAACCCCAATGACCTCAATAGATGTGGAAAGAGGACTCTGACACAATTTGATGCCCGTTTATAAGAACTCTCAGAAAGTTGGGAATAGGAGGGAATTTTCTAAGCCCGATAAGGGGCATCATGAGAAACCTCCAGCCCGAATCTCCGTGAGTGTGAAATCCTGAGCTCGTTCCCCCTAAGCTGGGAACAAAGCCAGGGTTTCTGCTTTTACCAGTTCTGCTCCACGTTCTGCCGGAATCCCAGCCAGTGCACAAGGCAGGAAAAGGACTTAAAGTGAGCGAACTTGGCCGAGGATTTGGGTCCGATGCAGACAGGGAGGTAGGAGTCGCTGTGAGGACGGGTGAGCCCCTGCAGACAAAGGGCTGGCTCTGGGCGCTGGGCCAGGGTGACGGCCATGCGTGGGTGCTGGGTCTCCTGACGGTCTGGCTGCTCTGCTTGCCCGAAAGAGACGGCACCACAAACCAACCGGCGTTGGTGTCGTGATCAGGTCAGGGTGCCGACCCCGAAGAAGGCCGTTGGTCAGCCCTGC
>NW_021892171.1:0-638 GCF_006229205.1 Suricata suricatta
GGAGAATGCTCTAGAGTTGTATGATTGAGTTAAAAAGTTGAAAAGATGAAAATCTTAACATTTACTTACTAGGACACTGGGCTCTATCTTTTGATGTACAAAACTCTCATATTGAGGAATTCAGGGATTGATGCTGCGGGTTGAGATGCTCTTAGGTGCTTGGTAATGGTGAGCAGCTATTCAATGGGAAATAGAAATATCTATTACAAAAGGACAGAAAATGGTTTCCCCCAAAGCTTTCCAGAACATTACCTTTGTTCATGGGAGGTATGTTAACTTTGTTGTCTAAATATTTGCCTTTAAAAAATTAGGAGAGTGAGAACCAGCTTCATCAGGAAGAACAAGCTTACCCGGACTTCTGTTCACCTAGAGCTGGAAGGAAGGAATAAGAAAAGGAATGGCTGGGTCTGGGGTCCCTGCAGCCTAGCCTGTGTCATTGCCTGGATGAGCTGCTCTTTAAGGTGACCTGTGCTGGCCCCTAGGAGAGCGCCCATGGCTCTGGTGATCACCTTCCTGTGCTCTGGAGGAAGGGGGTGGGTCTTTCCGCAAAGAGAAAAAACAATGATCACTCATCCCGGGACAGGGGTGGGCTTTGGACTGGCAAGGTAGTAATAAGGTTCTTCTTTTTTTCTGGGAAC
>NW_021892172.1:0-638 GCF_006229205.1 Suricata suricatta
CACAGAACTCAGAAATATTTTACTTACTAGGTCACTGGTTTATTATAAAAGGATATAACTCTCGAGAAACAGCCAGAAGGAAGGGATGGGCAAGGCCAAGTGTAGAAAGAAAGCACAGAGCGTCCATGCCTCTCAGAGTGCCCACTCTCCCCAAGTCCCCATGCGTCCACCAGCCCTCGAGCTCTCTTCACCAAGTTGTTAGGAGTTTTTATGGAGGCTCATTACTTAAGTATGATTGATTAAGTAATTGGTCCTTGGCAATTAAAGGCAGAGGTCAGAGGGGTTGAGACTAAAAGTTTCAACCCCTTAATCACTTAGTTCTCCTAGCAACCAGCTCCTACCCTTAGGTGTGGTTCAAAAGTCACCTAATTGACATAACAAAAGATACCTTTATTACTCTGATCACTTGAGAAATCCCAAGGGTTTTAAGAGCGATGTGCCAGAATATATATTTGTTATAAATCACAATATCATCAGTCACTGGAGAAGAACAGAAGAAAAGAAGTACCTATGCCATTCAAGCCTCGTATACAAAACCAAGACAGTAATCCTTAAGGAAACGTCATTGACCATTGGAAACAGTCTAAACACCCAGACATAGCATTTAAGACTTCTAGAAACTGGCTCAAATCACCCTG
>NW_021892173.1:0-638 GCF_006229205.1 Suricata suricatta
TCTGTGTCTCCTTCTCTCTCTGCCCCTCCCCCTCTGATGCTGTGTCTCTCTCTGTATCAAAAATAAATAAAACATTAAAAAAATTAAAAAAAAAAAAAGAAGATGCCGTGTCTAATAGAACAAAGTCCTTGACCTTTGCCACTAACTTTCTGGTCGGGAAGGCTGCCTTCCTAGCCCAAACTCCAAAACTCCATGTGCCTTAATGTGGTGCTCTGAAAAAGAACTCTGTCCTTGAATAATGTCCTTGAAGAAGCTAGAGTGCATACATTTATCAACACTCTGGGGTATTGCTTGCATCTGACCTCTGAAACAAGCAACAGAAATATTTTAACTTTATAAATAATACCTTAAGTATATTTATAGTGTGTCTTTCCAGGACACAGCCCCAAGCATCTGAAGATTTATGTGATATAGAGAGAAGAAAATCATCCTCATTTGATACATATGGAAAACAGGTTTAAAAAAATTCAAGCAACAAATCTCTGTAGGATTATCAACTTGAGGACACTTGTGAAGCAGTAACCCCACAGGTGTCATCTTACTTAATTTTTTTGTCAACAATTTGGTTAAGTGGATTTTATAAATGATTCAAAATATGTCTGAGTGGCTGAAACTAGAAGCAAAAATGGTTTTTAAAA
>NW_021892174.1:0-638 GCF_006229205.1 Suricata suricatta
CAAGTAGACACTAGGCACATGCCCAGTACATCAGATGGCACTGAGTGCTAGAGAGGACAATCAAGCCAAGAAGGGAGATAAGGAAGACAAAGGGATGAGGGAGGTACCGTTTTAAAGACCATGCCAGAGAACTCTTCACGGGGAGAGATGATGGCTGAGAAAGACCTAAAGGAAAGCCAAGGGGTTGACTGGGAAAATCTGAGAGAGGACATAGTAAGCAGAGAGCACAGCAAGTGTTAAAGGCCCTGAGGTAGGAAGAGGCCTGGCCTGATCAAGGAATAGCCAAGAGGCAGTGTGACTTGGGGGCGGGGGGAGTTTTAAGAAGGGGATGAAATCAGGCAGGTGAGGTGGGAGAGAGACAGTGGGACCATCTCTCAACACCTGAGTCTTGGGGCCTCCAAACCTCCCTATAGAATGCTTCTGACCCTGAGAGAGGAGCTGTTGAGCATCTCAGCTCATGTTCCGGCAAAAGACTAAGAGCAAGGCCGTGGGCGAGCCATGGCAAGTGGTGAGAGTGAGCAGGAGGGAAGAAGGTAGGGAACTCCCAAGGAGTGACTGAAACACAGGGAAATGGGAGACAGGGGACTGTACCAAGAGCCCCATTTGTCCCCAGCCGCCCTGAGACATGCCTTAGTTGA